>NC_088404.1:32935050-33211457 GCF_034236695.1 Oncorhynchus nerka
TTGGGATGCTCTTGATTGACATGTACTACAGCGTGTTCCAGTTCCCAGCAAATTCCAGCAACTTCGCACACCCATTGAAGAGGAGTGGGACAACATTACACAGGCCACAATCAATAGCCTGATCAACTCTATGCGAAGGAGATGGTTCACATTTTCATGAGGCAAATGGTGATCACACCAGGTAATGACTGGAATTCTGATCCATGCCCTTGCCTTGTTTTTAAGGTACAGTGCCTTGCGAAAGTATTCGGCCCCCTTGAACTTTGCGACCTTTTGCCACATTTCAGGCTTCAAACATAAAGATATAAAACTGTCTTTTTTTTGTGAAAAATCAACAACAAGTGGGACACAATCATGAAGTGGAACGACATTTATTGGATATTTCAAACATTTTTAACAAATCAAAAACTGAAAAATTGGGCGTGCAAAATTATTCAGCCCCCTTAAGTTAATACTTTGTAGCGCCACCTTTTGCTGCGATTACAGCTGTAAGTCGCTTGGGGTATGTCTCTATCAGTTTTGCACATCGAGAGACTGACATTTTTCCCATTCCTCCTTGCAAAACAGCTCGAGCTCAGTGAGGTTGGATGGAGAGCATTTGTGAACAGCAGTTTTCAGTTCTTTCCACAGATTCTCGATTGGATTCAGGTCTGGACTTTGACTTGGCCATTCTAACACCTGGATATGTTTATTTTTGAACCATTCCATTGTAGATTTTGCTTTATGTTTTGGATCATTGTCTTGTTGGAAGACAAATCTCAGTCCCAGTCTCAGGTCTTTTGCAGACTCCATCAGGTTTTCTTCCAGAATGGTCCTGTATTTGGCTCCATTCATCTTCCCATCAATTTTAACCATCTTCCCTGTCCCTGCTGAAGAAAAGCAGGCCCAAACCATGATGCTGCCACCACCATGTTTGACAGTGGGGATGGTGTGTTCAGGGTGATGAGCTGTGTTGCTTTTACGCCAAACATAACGTTTTGCATTGTTGCCAAAAAGTTCAATTTTGGTTTCATCTGACCAGATCACCTTCTTCCACATGTTTGGTATGTCTCCCAGGTGGCTTGTGGCAAACTTTAAACGACACTTTTTATGGATATCTTTAAGAAATGTCTTTCTTCTTGCCACTCTTCCATAAAGGCCAGATTTGTGCAATATACGACTGATTGTTGTCCTATGGACAGAGTCTCCCACCTCAGCTGTAGATCTCTGCAGTTCATCCAGAGTGATCATGGGCCTCTTGGCTGCATCTCTGATCAGTCTTCTCCTTGTATGAGCTGAAAGTTTAGAGGGACGGCCAGGTCTTGGTAGATTTGCAGTGGTCTGATACTCCTTCCATTTAAATATTATCGCTTGCACAGTGCTCCTTGGGATGTTTAAAACTTGGGAAATCTTTTTGTATCCAAATCCGGCTTTAAACTTCTTCACAACAGTATCTCGGACCTGCCTGGTGTGTTCCTTGTTCTTCATGATGCTCTCTGCGCTTTTAACGGACCTCTGAGACTATCACAGTGCAGGTGCATTTATACGGAGACTTGATTACACACAGGTGGATTGTATTTATCATCATTAGTCATTTAGGTCAACATTGGATCATTCAGAGATCCTCACTGAACTTCTGGAGAGAGTTTGCTGCACTGAAAGTAAAGGGGCTGAATAATTTTGCACGCCCAATTTTTCAGTTTTTGATTTGTTAAAAAAGTTTGAAATATCCAATAAATGTTGTTCCACTTCATGATTGTGTCCCACTTGTTGTTGATTCTTCACAAAAAAAATACAGTTTTATATCTTTATGTTTGAAGCCTGAAATGTGACAAAAGGTCGCAAAGTTCAAGGGGGCCGAATACTTTGCAAGGCACTGTATTTGTGACCAACAGACGCATATCTGCATTCCCAGTCATGTGAAATCCATTTAGGGCCTAATGATTTTATTTCAATTAACTGATTTCCTTATATGAACTGTAACTCAGAAGTCTTTGAAATTGTTGCATGCGTTGCATATATGGATTTGACTGAGTATTTATCTGTCTCCCTCTGTGTGTGTGTGTGTGTGTGTGTGTGTGTGTGTGTGTGTGTGTGTGTGTGTATGTGTGTGTATGCATTTGTGTATGTGTGTGTGTGTGTGTGTTTATTAGTGTGGCTTGCAGACAACAGCAGGTTCATTCATAGAAATGTTATTTCTAAGGGTTTATTCCACACGGTATGGAATAATGTGTGTGTGTGTTAGTCTCCAGGGTATAAGAACCACAACTCCCATGAACCAGTGCTTCAGTCACATGATGGCTTTACTGATTTATACTGTAGAGACAGACTGAGACAGTTGATGTAACCTGCAGATTCTGGTCATCATATTTTACATCATGCTACACAGAAATACAGTAGAAGAACACACAATCCAAACAACAAAAATATTTGCTGAAGCAATTTCTCGTGACCATCATTCCAAATCCTGTGTTGTGGACATTGGAACTACGTGAGAAGCATGAAGTTCATGGCTAGCACGGAAGTAGGTAACATCTTATCACAGGGGTGTTTTTTGTCAAAACTAAATAAGAATGGTCAAAGGGGAGGACAGAAGTAGGCCTACACACAGTGTGCAGGAGTCCCTTAAACCATTTTAGAACAAAATAAGAACATCAACATCAACAAAAACACAGTAACACAAAAGACTCAAGTCAAAGGCCTTACAAGAGGAGTGTGGCCTATATCTCAGACACATGGCCTGTTGTGTTGTGTTTCACCTACACTTGCTTGAGGCAAATCAAGGGTGTTCCAATATCATCAGTGTACGTGTGTGTGTGTCTGTGTGTGTTTGTGCAAGCGTGTTTCAGAGTGTTCTTAAATGTTTGGCCTCAGTGACTAGAGAGTGTTGCAATAGAGTGTTGCTAGGTTACTGTTTATCACTCCTTTGATTGGCCCACTGATACTTCCTGCTCTGTATCACAGGGTTGAAATGATGGACTCCCCTGTTTCAAACTCTCCCCTTCGCTCTCTAATTTACCCCCCTTTCCTTCCATATCATCCCTGTCTCTCCCAGCCCTTTCCTTGTTTCCCTCCATCCAATCCCTCTCTCTCTCCACTCCTTCGCTGTTCCCAGTCCCCTCCTCCTCTCCACCACTGGCAGGGATCTCAGTCGTGATGTCATTGTCGTAGTCTGTTATCAGGAATGTGGGCTGTATGTGAGAATAGAGTCTCACCAGCTCTTCATCCTCATCATCATCACTGTTCCTGGTGGCCTCTTCATCCCCCAGGAAGCAGTCATCATCACCGATGGAGGCTGTCTCAGGGCTGTGGGTGGAGGGTCTGCGCTCCTCAGGGTACCCTGGATGTCCTACCTGCTCTGGGCAGGTGATGGTCAGTACAGGGGTATGTGTTTGCCCTGAGGTGGGTTTACGTGGGGGTGTCCCTACCCTGTCCTGCTCTGGACAGGGTGGAGTAAGTAAACGTGTGTGATTATATCCTGTACATTCAGGATTGTGTATCGGGTCTGGAGTAGGTGAGAAAGGGAGAGGTGTGGTAGGTGAGATAGGGGGGGGTGTGGGGTGAGGGGGTGAGTTGATCGGAGTGGGAGGAGGTAAAGGTGTGTGTACCTGCTGGTGGTTAGGTGAGGTAGGTGTCTCTTCTACCTGAGTGTGTGTACCTATTGGATCTGCAACAGGGGAGGGGTGTGTAGCTAAAGGCGAGTCTGTCTGATCCATGGTAGATGTAGGTGATGGGTGTAGGGGTGTACTAGAGCTGGAGTTGCCCAGGAGTTGAGTGGATGTCTTGAGTAGTTCAGGTGTGATGGTTGTAGCAGGTGTATGGGTGGAGTTGGCTAGTATAGGCTGGATGTAGGTTGTTGAGGGTGTAGCTATGGGTAAAGCGTTGAATGGAGAAGGGTCCGAGTCTGCAGGTGTGTAAATGCTCTGACCGCCCAGTAGCTTGGAGGTGGAGGTGGAGGTGCTTAGACCCTCCTTTTTGAACTTCACCTCATCAAGGACTGGCATGGGGCTACTGTGACTCACCTGGGGAGAAAAGACACAAATCGACATGGCTGACTGACTGTCTCACTGATACACTCTGTGATGTTAGCTTACTTGCTCCTTTGTCTATTAACACACACACACACACACACACACACACACACACACACACACACACACACACACACACACACACACACACACACACACACACACACACACACACACACACACACACACACACACACACACACACACACACACACACACACAGAGACTCACCAGTTGGAACCATTGTAATCTCTAGACCAGCAGGGTAGATCAAACAGAGAGACGCACAGGTCAGTGCACAGGACTAGAATGTCTAAATTTTAGAGGTTAAAAGTTAAAAGGGTAGCGGTCAGGGTGAAGTGTCAGTATATCTCACCACATTGGGGTGTTTTCCCTGTGCTATACAGCCCCTGTCCTCTGGGTCCTTCAGTCCTCTGTATGTCCGGAGGACATGCTGCAGTGCATACAGAGCGCAGCCTAACAGAGTCAGTCCCAGGATGACCACACCCATAGCCTTGCCTACTGCACAACTACCATGGAGACGCCCGTCCCCCAATGGGCCCTGAGGGACTGCACACACATATAGTACCTGTCAAAAGTTTGGACACACCTACTCATTCCAGGGTTTTTCATTATTTTTTTAACTATTTTCTATTTTGTAGAATAATAGTGAAGACATCAACACTATGAAATAACACATATGGAATCATGTAGTAACCAAAAAGCTTCATGAGCTAGTCACCTGGAATGCATTTAAATTAACAGGTGTGCCTTGTTAAAAGTTCATTTGTGGAATGTCTTTCCTTCTTAATGTATTTGAGCCAATCAGTTGTGTTGTGACAAGGTAGGGTTGGTATACAGAAGATAGCCCTATTTGGTAAAAGACCAAGTCCATATTATGGCAAGAACAGCTCAAATAAGCAAAGACAAACAACAGTCCATCATTACGTTAAGACAAAGGTCAGTCAATATGGAACATTTCAAGAACTTTGAAAGTTTATTCAAGTGCAGTCGCAAAAACCATCAAGCGCTATGATGAAACTGGCTCTTATGAAGATCGCCACAGGAAAGGAAGACCCAGAGTTACTTCTGCTGCAGAGGATAAGTTCATTAGAGTTACCATCCTCAGAAATTGCTGCCCAAATAAATGCTTCACAGACTTCAAGTAACACACACATCTCAACATCAACTTTTCAGAGGAGACTGTGTGAATCAGGCCTTCATGGTTGAATTGCTGCAAAGAAACCACTACTAAACGACACCAATAATAAGAAGAGACATGCTTGGGCCAAGAGACACGAGCAATGGACATTAGACCGGTGGAAATCTGTCCTTTGGTCTGATGACTCCAAATTTGAGATTTTTGGTTCCAACTGCCGTGTCTTTGCGAAACTCAGAGTAGGTGAACAGATGATCTCTGCATGTGTGGTTCCCACCGTGAAGCATGGAGGAGGAGGTGTGATGGTGTGGGGGTGCTTTGCTGGTGACACTGTCTGTGATTTATTTAGAATTCAAGGCACACTTAACCAGCATGGCTAGCACAGAATTCTGCAGCGATACGCCATCCCATCTGGATTTTGCTTAGTGGGACTATCATTTGTTTTTCAAAAGAACATCGACCTAACACATCCCAATGGTGTGTAAGGGTTATTTGACCAAGAAGGAGAGTGATGGAGTGCTGCATCAGATGACCTCGCCTCCACAATCACCCGACCTCAACCCAATTGAGATGGTTTGGGATGAGTTGGACCGCAGAGTGAAGGAAAAGCAGCCAACAAGTGCTCAGCATATGTGGGAACTCCTTCAAGACTGTTGGTAAAGGTAAAGCTGGTTGAGAGAATGCCAAGAGAGTGCAAAGCTGTCATCAAGCAATGGGTGGCTACTTTGAAGAATCTCAAATCTCAAATATATTTGGATTTGTTTTACACTTTTTTGGTTACTACATGATTCCAAATGTGTTATTTCACAGTTTTAATGTCTTCTTGACTATTAATTGTAATTGTGTGTGTGTGTGTGTGTGTATGTGTGTGCGGCTGTGTTACCTATTTGTCCTTCATACAGCACCTCCACCTTTATGAGAGCCGTGGCCATGTCACCTGACTCCAGATCCACAGCCACTACCTGCATGATATCATCATCATCATCATCATCACCAATTTAGCTTGTCCATCATTACGTTGTTCTCTCAAATACTGTTCTGTCCAATCAAAGCCCACCTTCAGACTGTGTTTCTGTGATGGCCGTAACTGATTGGTCCTGGCGATCAGAAGCCCCTCCTGTGTGATGTGGTAAAACTCTGTGTGATTGGACGAGGACCTCAGGGAGTAGTGCATCTTGGGATTAATCCCCTACCAATTAAGGGAAGAGAGAGTTGAAGTTACAGAATATTACACGATGCATAGTCCAGCTGTGTGTATGAGTGTGTGTGTGCGTGTGTGTGTGTGTGTGTGTTTGTATGCATACATCAGAGAAGTCCCTGTCCTGTATCTGTAGCAGCAGCACGGTGTTTCCGTAAGTGTTGACCAGTGAGGCAGGGCTGTTGCCTTCAGTGACAAAACCACGGTATTCGGCCCGACCAAACTGGGGAGGAAAGCGGTTGACAGCCACAACACGGATCACCACTGTGGCAACTGAGTACTTCCTAGGGTCATTCCTCTGGTACGCCTGAGGAGGGGGAGAGAGTTTTCAGTTATACAGAGTCTCTGTAGTCGTGTGTGTGTGTCTGTGTGTGTGTCTGTGTGTGTGTGTGTGTGTGTCTGTGTCTGTGTCTGTGTGTGTGTGTGTGTGTGTGTGTGTGTGTGTGTGTGTGTGTGTGTGTGTGTGTGTGTGTGTGTGTGTGTGTGTGTGTGTGTGTGTGTGTGTGTGTGTGTGTGTGTCTCACCATGACCCGTAGGCGTAGTGTGGGTGTCAGTAGTCTGTTCTCTACTTCTTTCATCAGACGCACCTCCCCTGTCACCTCATCCATCACAAAACGCCCATTATCAGCCCCTGACAACATATATTGTCAACAGTGTTGGGGAGTAGTGAACTACATGTAGTAGTAGTAATATAGCTACATTTTGCAGGAGCTTGGTGGTAGTTGAACTAAATCCAAATCTAGGTAGTGTTTTCAGTATTTAATAACTTTTTTTTGCCAAGTAGCAGTGTAGCTAACTACTGGAACTACACACATTGTTTTGCAAATATTTAATTACATTTGGGTGAAGTTGGCAATCATTTCCTTTATTGGCTTCAGACCTGCCTAATTCTCACTTACAACATCATTTTTGTGTTCAATAGGCTAAATTGCACATTCTGCTAACATATGACCCCAAAGTGATCTGTCCTTGCAATTTGTAGTCTGTGACATAACAGATTTACATATGATAATGTTTCATCAAGTAGTTTGGATGTAGTGAACTACTTTTTCAGAGTAACTTTAGTTAAGTAAACTATAATTTTCTTAAGAGTAGGTTTAGTTTAGCTTAACCTTTTCCAGTGTGAAGTAATTGGTAGCCTTGTAAACTATACTGTTTATAAACTCCCAATACTACGTTGCATTTCATTCTGAAGATAAACGATGGGGGTTTGTATGTGTGTGTGTGTTGTACCTGACAGAATGCTATAGCTGAGAGGTGAGCTGAGGCCTCTGTCTCCATCCACAGCATTGATCGGCCCAGGAGAGAAGTCCAGAAGAACGTCCTATAACAGGGACAACATTAACAGAATACATCAGTCCCTAACCCCTAACACCAACACCTAACCCTAACCCTGGGCAGTAACCTGTTCGCCTTCTGTGATGTTAACCGTGTAGACGGGGTTGCTGCAGACACGATTCGATTGGTCATTAGAGGGGGGCATGCACGGCAGGAATTGTGGGTACTGGTCATCTCCGTCCAAGATATTCACGGTCAGGATGGCACTAGTGTTGAACTTCTCCACAGTGTTCATCTCCTACACACACACACAAACACTCACACAGGCATACACACACACACACACAGACACAGACACACACACACACACACCGTATATCAGACTGAGATATTAGTTCCAGTCATACAATCTAATTGGTTAAAGGTGTGCATTATTCACAAAATATATCAAGCAGATGGTAGGCACAGCCAAGTTTTTCTGTAACTATAGGCTAGGTGCATTTAGGGTACCGAAGCATATATGGTGATCTTCAGTTGTGTTTTAGTCTCGTAGTCCAGAGGCTTGGCCAGTATCACCTCTCCACTGTTAGGGAGATCCACTCTGAAGTAGGCAGCATCAGGCTGGAACAGAGACCACACACACATACTGTACTCACTCATTTCAATGCAGAAGTATTTTTTATTTATTTGATACAGTAAGGAGATCTGGTATTTATTTAAGTATAAAACTTTATTGATACAGTACCGAGGTCTGGTCGATGGAGTACATTATGGTGTCGCCATCTGCATCTGTGGCCTGGACTGTAAACACCACTGTCTTCACCTCAGCCAGCTAGACATGGACATCAAGCAAAAATCGGCTTCAGTTGATGTCTGTCCTTGTGTGTGTGTGTGTGTGTGTGTGTGTGTGTGTGTGTGTGTGTGTGTGTGTGTGTGTGTGTGTGTGTGTGTGTGTGTGTGTGTGTGTGTGTGTGTGTGTGTGTGTGTGTGTGTGTATATGTGTGTACTGTATATGTGTGCGTACGTGAGCATGTATGTAGTGTAGCCTACTTACCTCACTGATGCTGCGAGGCTGTATGGTGCTCTCCACAAACTCAGGAGTGTTATCATTCTCATTCAGAATCTCCACCATGATCCTGTACTCACTCTGAAACACACACACACACACACACACACACACACACACACACACACACACACACACACACACACACACACACATTTAGAAGTTTTGGATCCATAGTAATATCACTTTGGTATAAAGGACAAATATATTTCCAGATATGTACAGTCTCTACCTGCACAGTGTCCTCCTCATAGCAGGTCAACGCTGCCATCAGAACTGGGCCCTGCACCTGAGACACACACACACACACACACACACACACACACACACACACACACACAACATATATAATGCTTCATATCTGCACATGACCCTGCTGAGTGTTGTTCTTTGAGTCAACTAAACCAAGACAGAAACCTGTCATCATTGTGACGAAGTTGTGATAACGTTTTTACCTCCCGGTCCAGAACTCTATCCAATGGGGCATTGAGTCTGATGCTCCGCCTTTCTAGGAAGAACCAATCAGCGTCCTCCCCAGTTAAGCTCCAGACAACATCATTGGCTGTCAGCTCAGTGTTGAGCTCAGCGATGAGTTCTCCTATCATGCTGTTCTCTTTGACCTTGGAAAACACATCATGGCCCTCCAGACATGGGTTCCCTGACAATCAGACAAGCTTGTGATTAGCAGAGTAGCCAATCAGACAAGCCTATGATTAGCAGAGTAGCCAATCAGACAAACAGTTTGATGTGATTGATTAGGATCCCCATGGCAACAGCTAGTCTTACATGACAAAAAAGAGATTACAGACAAATGTTTTTATAATTTCCATATATTTAAAAACATGAACATGTAGTGTGTGTGTGCATCTATTAGTTACACATACATGCCAGTACATACACACAACAAGTAGGTCACATGGGGGAGAGGCGATGTGCCGTGAGGTGTTGCTTTATTTGTGTTTTGAATCCAGGTTTGCTGTTCACTTGCGCTATATAAGATGGAAGTGAGTTCCATGCGCTCATGTCTCCTTGAATTTGGTATGGACCTGTGAACTGGGAAAATACCCCTGGTGGCATGTCTGATGTGGTAAGTGTATGTGTCAGTGCTGTGTGTAAGTTGATTATGAAAACAATTTGGAATTTCCAACACATGAATGTTTCTTATTAAAACCAGAAGTGACGCTGTCAGAATTTCCTCAACCCTTAGCCAAGGGAGACTGGCGTGCATAGTATTCATATAGCCCTCTGATTACAATGAAGAGCAAGAAGTACCGCTCTGTTCTGGGCCAGCTGCAGCTTAACTAGGTCTTTCTTTCCAGCACTTGACTACATGACTGGACAATAATCAAGATAAGATCAAATTAGAACCTACTGGACTTGCTTTGTGGAGAGTGATGTCAAAAAAGCAGAGCATCTCTTCATTACAGACGGACCTCTCCCCATCTGTACAACCATTGAATCTATATGTGTTGTGCATGACAGTTTACAATCTAATGTAACACCAAGTAATTTAGTCTCCTCAACTTGTTCAACAGCCACACCATTCATTACCATATTCAGCTGAGGTCTAGAACATAGGGAATTAATTGTACCAAATACAATGCTCTTACTTTTAGAGATGTTCAGAACCATTACTGGCAATCTATTCCAAAACTGACTGTAGCACTTGGTTAAGTGTTTCAGTGACTTCATTAGCTGTGGTTACTGATGCGTTATATATGGTTGAATCACCAACATACATGGACACACATGTTTTGTTTAATGCCAGTGGCAGGTCATTGGTAAAAATAGAAAATATGAGGGCCTAGAGAGCTGCCCTACGGTACACCACACTTTACATGTTTGATATTAGATAAGCTTCCATTAAAGAAAACCCTCTGAGTTCTAGTAGCTAGATAGCTCTGAATCCACAATATGGCAGAGTTTTTTTTCATTTAACCTTTATTTAACTAGGCAAGTCAGTTAAGAACAAATTCTTATTTACAATGACATCCTACCAGGGAACAGTGGGTTAACTGCCTTGTTCAGGGGCAGAATGACAGATCTTTACCTTGTCAGCTCGGGGATTCAATCCAGAAACCTTTTGGTTACTGGCCCAAAACTCTAACCACTAGGCTACCTGCCTAGTGGTAAGAGGTTGAAAAGCCATAACACATACGTTTTCTCAACAGGTTATGGTCAATAATATCAAAGGCTGTACTGAAATCTAACAGTACATCTCCCACAATCTCCTTATTATCAATTTATTTCAACCAATCATCATTTGTGTCAGTGCAGTACATGTTAAGTGCTCTTCTCTATAAGCATGCTGAAATTTGATCAAACACACATTTTCCCAACAGTTTGATGAGAGCTGGCAGCAAGCTGATAGGTCTGCTGTTAGAACCAGTAAAGGCCGCTTTACCACTCTTAAGTAGAGGAATGACTTTGGCTTCCCTCCAGGCCTGAGAACAAAGACTGTCCTCTAGGCTCAGATTAAAGATACAGTATGACAGATAAAAGTGTCTATAGACTCAGCTACCATCCTCATTAGCTTTCCATCTAAGTTGTCAATGCCAAGAGGTTTGTCATAATTGATCGATATTGATTTTTTTCACCTCTCCCTCAATAACTTTACAAAATTCAAAACTTACAATGCTTTTCTTTTATTAAATTATTAAAATAATTGCCAACATCCTATGGTTTTGTGATGAATAAGCCATCTGATTCGATGAAAGATGGAGTTTAATTAGTCTTTCTGCCCATAATTTAATTTAAAGTATATAATTGATCTTGGCTTCATAATACAGTTTATTCTTATTTTTGTTGAGTTTAGTCACATAATTTCTTAATTTGCAGTAAGTCAGCCAGTCAGATGTGCAGCCAGACAAGTTTTTGACTTGTTGAACCTTTTAGGAATAAGCCACACAGGGAACACAATTTCTACTGACAACAAACACATCGTTTAGGTATTTATAGGTTATTTCACATCATAGATTTAAATCAATAAAAAGAGACATTCTGGCAAAGCAATAATGACACACAGATCTACAGCAAGGGAGAAGCTTAGCGGAACGATGAGTGCATTTGCCATAAACATATGCCGGTACTTACAATTTTCTCCTCTCACAGTTTGGTCTAAACCAGGGTCACCACTCCCATCCTCCAAAGACACGCCATCTTCTACAATGGTAAAGAGATGCCCTGAACAAACCAAAACAGTCAACCTCTATACACAGCTTAATTGGAAACTCCGCCCTTAATTAATTACGACGTGGAACACTTGCTGCTGGCATGCCAGCCGACATCAACAAAATACTACAAATGACAAAAGTCGAAAGTTTACATACACCTTAGCCAAATACATTTAATCTCAGTTTTTCACATTTCCTGACATTTAATCCAAGTAAAAGTTCCCTGTTTTAGGTCAGTTAGGATCACCAGTTTATTTTAAGAATGTGAAATGTCAGAATAATAGTAGAGAGCATGATTTTTTAAAGCTTTTTTTATTTCTTTCATCACATTCCCAGTGGGTCAAAAGTTTACATACACTCAATTAGTATTTGGTAGCTTTGCCTTTAAATTGTTTAACTTGAGTCAAACATTTCGGGTAGCCTTCCACAAGCTTACCACAATACGTTGGGTGAATTTTGGCCCATTCCTCCTGACAGAGCTGGTGTAACTGAGTCAGGTTTGTAGGCCTCCTTGCTCGCACACACTTTTTCAGTTCTGCCCACAAATTTTCTATAGAATTGAGGTCAGGGCTTTGTGATGGCCACTCCAATACCTTGACTTTGTTATCCTTAAGACATTTTGCCACAACTTTGGAAGAATGCTTGGTGTCATTGTCCATTTGGAAGACCCATTTTTGATCACGCTTTAACTTCCTGACTGATGTCTTGAGATGTTGCTTCAATATATCCACATACTTTTCCTTGCTCATGATGACATCTATTTTATGAAGTGTACCAGTCCCTCCTGCAGCAAAGCACCCCCACAACATGATGCTGCCACCCCTGTGCTTCACGGTTGGGATGGTGTTCTTCGGCTTGCAAGCCTCTCTTTTTCCTCCAAACATAACGATGGTCATTATGGCCAAACAGTTCTATTTTTATTTCATCAGACAAGAGGACATTTCTCCAAAAGGTTTTTTATAGCGGTTTTGGAGCACTTTCAGTTTATGTCGATATAGGACTCGTTTTACTGTGGATATAGATACTTTTGTACTTGTTTCCTCCAGCATCTTCACAAGGTCCTTTGCTGTTGTTCTGGGATTGATTTGCACCTTTCGCACCAAAGTACGTTCATCTCTAGGAGACAGAATGCGTCTCCTTCCTGAGCGGTATGATGGCTGCGTGGCCCCATGGTGTTTATACTTGCATACTATTGTTCGTACAGATAAACGTGGTACCTTCAGGCGTTTGGAAATTGCTCCCAAAGATGAACCAGACTTGTGGAGGTCTAGCATTTGTTTTTCTGGGGTCTTGGCTAATTTCTTTTGATTTTCCCATGATGTCAAGCAAAGAGGCACTGGGTTTGAAGGTAGACCTTGAAATGCATCCACAGGCACACCTCCAATTGACTCAAATTATGTCAATTAGCCTCAGAAGCTTCTAAAGCCATGGCATCATTTTCTGGAATTAAAGGCACAGTCAACTAAGTGTGTGTAAACTTCTGACCCACTGGAATTGTGATACAGTGAATTATAAGTGAAATCATCTGTCTGTAAACAACTGTTGGAAAAATTACTTGTGTCATGCACAAATAGATGTCCTAACTAACTTGCCAAAACTATAGTTTGTTAACCAGAAATTTGTGGAGTGGTTGAAAAACGAGTTTTAATGACTCAAACATAAGTGTATGTAAACTTCCGACTTCAACTGTACTATATAATTCTGTAGTAAACTGTAGTATATTGTAGAATCCTATACTCCATGTTGTAGTATACCTTGATTGTGTAGTGCTTGCTTTATGTTTTTGTGTACTGGAGAATACTATACTACACACTGTAGTATCCCTCGATCATGTAGTGCTTACTGTATGTTGTAGTGATTTTATATGTACTGCATGTCCTCCCCTAATAAGGTTGCCAGGGAAACGACATATTTATAATTGTTTGTTTTATTTATCTGTGTCAAATAAGCAAGCCTAATCCTATAACTTTAATAAACTGATCTTGTTCTTTATATCTGCCTGTGTATTGTTTCCCTTTAATCGGCCTAGAACCTGCATCTAACATTTAATGTTACAATTGTTATAAAAATGTAATGTTATTCATGTTAATGTTACAATTGTAATAAAAATGTATATATTTTTGAAAGGTATTGTCTGGTCCGTTGCATTGCTCAGAACTGACCCAACTCAATAGGTGGCCTGTCACGAACCTGTGTGTCTTATGTTCTGATTCAGTTGTTCCTCTCGTTAAACAGTAACTGGCATAGTCTGGTAGTTGTGCCATTTTAGCTAACCCTAGTCAGCAGGTGTTACTACAATATACTACAGTCGAGGGTGCAAAACACTATGTTGACTAATACAGAGAAGTCTGCAAAAACACAACAGTGAATATTATAGTATACTATAGCCATGTCCTCAAAAACATTACAGTGAAGACTACACTAAAGTCAGCAAAAACACTACAGTGAATAATATAGTATACTATAGCCATGTCCTCAAAAACACTACAGTGAATAATATAGTATACTATAGCCATGTCCTCAAAAACACAACAGTGATACTACAGTATACTAGAGTCATGTCCGCAAAAACAGTACAGTGAATACTGATGTACGGTCTGCAAAAACACAACAGTGATACTACAGTATACTAGAGTCGTATCTGCAAAAACCCTACAGTGAATACTGATGTAAGGTCTGCAAAAACACAACAGTGATACTACAGTATACTAGAGTCGTATCTGCAAAAACACTACAGAGAATACTGTAGTATACTACAGTCATGTCCGCAAAAACACCACAGTAAACACAATAGTATACAAAAATATGTTGTCACCAGGGCTGGGTAGGTTACTTTCGAAATGTAATCCGTTACAGTTACTAGGTACCTGTCCAAATTGTACTCAGTAACGGAACTTTAAGATTACCCAAACTCAGTAAAATAATCTGATTACGTTCTGTTACTTTTAGATTACTTTCCTCTTAAGATACATTAAAAGAAGTCAAAAATGTATATTACCAATTGAACAAAATCTATTGCATGATAAATCAATATTAAAGTTTACATAGCTGGCCATATATGGATGTTAAATTTGACTCTAACCCATCGTTTTCTAATACATAAAATTAAATGATTAAATGATGTCTTTACATTAAAAACCAAAGTCTATCAGAATTCCAGTCATTCCCATAAATGTTATACCCCTTGATCTTAAAGAATAGGACTTGGAAATATGGAAATATATATGAGCCAAATTGTTTTATCTGATCCTAACCCCAAAACGAAGGATTTATTAGCCAGCCCTACTCTGTTTTTTAGTTATCATGGAGGATTGATTGTGCTCATTGATTCAAGTTGAAAAATAAATGCTGTGCTCATGGAATGGCATGCTTTGAGCACTACTGAAAAGTGCTATTTACATGTGAAAAATGAATGCCATATATGCTGCAATTGCAATTGGCCAATTGTTTACCTTTTTGTTGGTGACACATTGATATCTTCATAATATGCAACAAAAACAAAACGGACGCCCCGCCTCTGTTTTGGTAAAGAGCTGAGGGAAAGGCATGGAGAAATGTAACCACTCTGAGATTAATAGACAGAGCTATGAAAGCAAGGACTGGCCATCCATGATATCAGCATTATTGTTTTAACCATGTTATGAGGCTATACAGTGTTTGTTTACATTTACAATGTTTACAAACATTGGAGGGAAACAAGCTTATATTTTGGGTTCTAGTGGAGTGTGACAGTTGAACTAAGCTTATGAGGCATTTATAAGTCATATTCTTCAAGAATCAGGGGATATATATATATATACAGTACCAGTCAAAAGTTTGGAAACACCTACTCATTCAAGGGTTTTTCTACATTTCTACATTGTGGAATAATAGTGAAGACATCAAAACTATGAAATAACACATGTGGAATCATGTTGTAATCAAAAAAGAGTTGAACAAAACAAAATATATTTTAGATTCTTCAAAGTAGCCACCATTTGCCTTGATGACAGCTTTGCACACTCTTGGCAGTCTCTCAAACAGCTTCATGAGGAATTATTTTCCAACAGTCTTGAAGGCGTTCCCACCTATTCTGAGCACTTGTTGGCTGCTTTTCCTTCACTCTGAGGTCCAACTCATCCCAAACCATCTCGATGTGGTTGAGGTCAGGTGATTGTGGAGGCCAGGTCATCTGATGCAGCACTCCATCACTCTCCTTCTTGGTCAAATAGCCCTTACACAGCCTGGAGGTGTGTTTTGTGTCATTGTCCTGTTGAAAAACAAATTATAGTCCCACTAAGCGCAAACAAAATGGGATGCCGTATCGCTGCGGTAGCCATTCTGGTTAAGTGTGCCTTGAATTTTAAATAAATCACAGACAGTGTCACCAGCAAAGCACCCCCACACCATCCCACCTCCATGCTTCACGGTGGGAACCACACATGCAGATATCATCCGTTCACCTACTCTGCGTCTCACAAAGACACAGAGGTTGGAACCAAAAATCTCAAATTTGGACTCATCAGACCAAAGGATAGATTTCCACCGGTCTGATGTCCATTGCTCGTGTTTCTTGCAAGTCTCTTCTTATTATTGGTGTCCTTTAGTAATGGTTTCTTTGCAGCAATTCGACCAAGAAGGCTGGATTCACACAGTCTTCTCTGAACAGTTGATGTTGAGATGTGTCTGTTACTTGAACTCGGTGAAGCATTTATTTGGGCAGCAATCTGAAGCTGGTAACTCTAATGAACCTCTGCAGCCAGTTTCATCATAGCGCTTGATGGTTTTTGCGACTGCACTTGAATAAACTTGTAAAGTTATTGACATTTTCCGGATTGACTGACCTTCATGTCTTAAAGTAATGATGGACAGTCGTTTCTCTTTGCTGATTTGAGCTGTTCTTGCCATAATATGGACTTGGTCTTTTACCAAATAGTGTCACGTCGGTATGAAGGATCAGGAGACAGGCGCAGGAATGCGTAATAGGGTTTTTTATTTCCCAAATTACAGCGTGTAAAGGCACGTGGATGAAGACCAAACAAACACGTATACAAAACACAGGGTAGAAACCCAAACAAAAGAGTGAGGTGTACCTCAAATAAATACAAAGTCGCACAATGATTATCACACGGGACGAGACCCGTAATCATCTACACAATATACGTGGCACGAAAGCTAAAACAACATAGCACAGCTACTCACACGAACCAATGGACAGTGTAACAATAATCGACAGGACAATGGTGAACAAAGGGCACACTTATACAATTACTAATCAAATGGGAATAGGGACCAGGTGTGCGTAATGACAGTTCCGGAGGCATCCGTGACAAATAGGGCTATCTTCAGTATACCACCCCTAACACAACTGATTGGCTCAAATACATTAAGAAGGAAAGAAATTCCACAAATGAACTTTTAACAAGGCACACCTGTTAATTGAAATTCATTCCAGGTGACTAGCTCATGAAGCTGGTTGAGAGAATTCCAAGAGTGTGCAAAGCTGTCATCAAGGCAAAGGGTGGCTACTTTGAAGAATCTCAAATATAAAATAGATTTGGATTTGTTTAACACTTTTTTGGTTACTCTAGCCCGACCAATACGAGGAGCTGCGATGTAGCGCACCTGGCTATGCGTGCGCACTGGGGACATCGTTCGCCTCACCGCATAACACAGTGCCTGCCCGGTCAACCTCTCTCCACGATAAGCACGAGGCACTGCCGGAGTCGCCCTTCACTCCGGCGCTGCCGGAGTTGCCTTCACGCCCGTCTATTCGGGGCTCGCTGCAAGGGTCCCCTGCCCGAGGTCGGCGGCGAGGGTCGCCGCTCCAAAGGCTCCACTTGAGTGGGCCAAGACTATGTTGGAGTGCCAGAGCCAGAGCCAGAGCCGCAGACAGATGCCCACCCAGACCCTCCCCAATGGGTTTAGGTTTTGCGGCCGAAGTCCGCACCTTTGGGGGGGGGTACTGTCACGCCCTTTTTTTTTTATATATATTTTTTAACCTTTATTTTACTAGGCAAGTCAGTTAAGAACAAATTCTTATTTTCAATGACGGCCTAGGAACAGTGGGTTAACTGCCTGTTCAGGGGCAGAACGACAGATTTTGTACCTTGTCAGCTCGGGGATTTTGAACTTGCAACCTTTCGGTTACTAGTCCAATGCTCTAACCACTAGGCTACCCTGCCGCCCCGCCCTGACCGTATATTGTTTTGTATGTTTCTATTTTTAGTTTGGTCAGGGTGTGATGTGGATGGGTATGCTATGTTTTGTTCTATGTTTGTATTTCTATGTGTTTTCTGTCTCTGTCTCTGAACCAGACAGGACTATTTTGTTTGTTCCATTTTTGTTATTTTTGTTCTAGTGTTCAGTGTAATTAAAAGATCATGAACACTTACCACGCTGCACCTTGGTCCTCTCCTTCTTCCACCTCAAACAGTCGTTACACTTATAAATGCCCCATGAGCTTAGTTCAACTGTCACATTCCACGAGAGCCCAAACTTTTGACTGGTACTGTATATATATGTACATATATAAATATATCTAATTTATAACTCCAGAAATGGATGTAGATGCAACTACATATTGCCCATTTAAGTCTATCAAAAGTCTGCAGGTTTGAGCATGTGCCCATCAGGCACATGGATATATATATTTTTTTATCAGCATGAATTAGATTGAGCATTAAAAGCCCCACTGTTATTCCATAGGCTAGGATCCGCACTATGCAGCTGTTGCCAGAGCACATTTTTCACTGGCTGTTCACTGGTTTCAAAAATAATGATTGATAGGCAGCTTAAACTTCTTGATTTCAACCATTATTGGGAACAAATACACATTTAGATTTGTGAATAGATAAATGAGAGAGCAGCAGAATGATTCGCATCTACATGCCCCCATTAACATCGACGGAGCTGTAGTGGAGCGGGTCAAGAGTTTCAAGTTTTTGGTGTCCACATCACCAACGAACTATCATGGTCCAAACACACCAAGAAAGTTGTGAAGAGGGCACTCCAGGACACACACAGGACTACCTGCCCTCCAAGACACTTACAGCACCCGATGTCACAGGAAGGCCAAAAAGATCATCAAGGACAACAACCACACGGGCCACTGCCTGTTCACCCCGCTGCCATCCAGAAGGTGAGATCAGCACAGGTGCATCAAAGCTGGGACCGGGAAACTGAAAAACAGCTTCTATTTCAAGGCCATCGGACTGTTAAACAGCCATCACTAGCACAGAAAGGCTGCTGCCTGCATTCAGACTTGAAATCACTGGCCACTTTAATAAATGGAACACTAGTTACTTTAATAATGACACTTGAATAATGTTTACATATCTTGCATTACTCATCTCATATGTATACACTGTATTTATACCATCTATTGCATCTTAGCCTATGCCGCTCTGTCATTGCTCATACGTATATTTATATGTATATATTCCTATTCCATTCCTTTCCTTACATTTATGTGTATTAGGTATTTGTTGTGGAGTTGTTAAATATTATTTGTTAGATTTTGCTGCACTGTCAGAACTAGAAGCACAAGCATTTCACTACACTCGCAATAACATCTGCAACCATGTGCATGTTACCAATAACATTTGATTTGATTTACATTGACCACCCCCTTCCCCTTTGTTTAAACACTGCTGCTACTCACTGTTTGCTATCTATGCATAGTCACTTTACAAATGACCTCGACTAATCTGTAACCCCGCATGTTGACTTGGTACCGGTACCCCTGTATATAGCCTCGTTATTGTTATGTAATTTTCTTGTGTTACTTTTTTATTTAATTTATTGACTTTAGTTTATTTTGTAATTATTGTCTTCTCTATTTCTTGAACTGCATTGTTGGTTAAGGGCTTGTAAGTAAGTACTTCATGGTAAGGTCTACCTACACCTGTTGTATTTGGGGCATGTGACAAATAAAATTTGAATTGATTTGATCTGTAGATCTCAATAATAAGTGATATCCGTGTCGCCGTAGACTACACCACTGCTGTCATCCTTACCTCGCTCAGGTGGAACAAACTTAAACTTGTGCTTTTTTTCAATGCTGATTTGAATGTCATTAAGAAAACAGAGAAGTGTGAAAGGTATTTTTTCACAAACATCCTTTCTGAATTTAAAAGTAATCCTCAAAGTAATCATCTAGTTTTTCAAAAGTAACTGTAATCTGATTACAGTATTTTTGCTGGTAACACAGTTACCATTTTTTGGGGAATCCCTCACATGTAACAGATCACATGTTTTTTTAACTAGGCAAGTCAGATAAGAAGAACATTTTTTTTTACAATAACCGCCTACCCTAGCCAAACCCTCCCCTAACCCGGATGACACTGGGTCAATTGTACTCAACCATGTGGGACTCCGAATCACGACCGGTTGTGATACAGCCCGGGATCGAACCAGGGTCTGTAGTGACGCCTCAGACCACAGAGCCACTCAGTTACTCCCCAACCCTGATTGTCACATACAGTCATGTCCGCAAAAACACTACAGTGAATACAATAGTATACTACAGTCATGTTCGCAAAACCACTATAGTGAATACTACAGTCATCTCTGCAAAAGCACTACAGTAAATATTACATTGAACACTATAGTAAAGTCCACAAAAACACTACAGTGAATACTAGAGTATATACTGTAAATATAGTAATACTACAGTATTTAGACCATAGCATACTATCATATTTTTTTATGTGGGATGTTACACAAATAAACACACGCGCGCACACGCGTATAAGCACGAGCATGTGCACGTGCACGTGCACGTACACACACAATTAAACAGAATGCTATCCTGCTCCTTACATGGGTTTTAGATGTAGACAGTCAGGGTTAGATAATAGTAAGGTTGTGGTGATGGGGTTTACCTGTGGCACTGAGGGGAATGAGGAGTAGTGTGGACCAGAGTAGGACCCTCCACCTCCACAGACAAGACCTCTGCTGCTGCATCACTACAGCCTCAACCAGACACCAGGTTCCAGTCCCAGCCCCTATCACTGTATCTAGAACCAGACCTTCCTTAGCACAGCTCCAAGTTCCGGTCCCAGTCTCTCACACCACCACCCCTAACCTGGAATAAGAGAAAGAGAAGTGTGGTAAAATAAGAGCCATCTTGTTGTTAAACAACCAAACAGTTTTGCCACTGTCACTGAGCAATGCTAAGCTATCTATGACTAGCTAGCTGTCTGTATTGACATGGGTGTAACTTAAATGAGTGAAGCTAGGCTAACTATTGCTAGCTATCTGTGCTGTATTTATTGACATACGCAAGCTGTCATTGAACATTTACATTTAACATTTAAGTCATTTAGCAGACGCTCTTATCCAGAGCGACTTACAAATTGGTGCTTTCACCTTATGACATCCAGTGGAACAGCCACTTTACAATAGTGCATCTAGGTCTTTTAAGGGGGAGGGGGGAGAAGGATTACTTTATCCTATCCTAGGTATTCCTTAAAGAGGTGGGGTTTCAGGTGTCTCCGGAAGGTGGTGATTGACTCCGCTGTCCTGGCGTCGTGAGGGAGTTTGTTCCACCATTGGGGGGCCAGAGCAGCGAACAGTTTTGACTGGGCTGAGCGGGAACTGTACTTCCTCAGTGGTAGGGAGGCGAGCAGGCCAGAGGTGGATGAACGCAGTGCCCTTGTTTGGGTGTAGGGCCTGATCAGAGCCTGGAGGTAGTGAGGTGCCGTTCCCCTCACAGCTCCGTAGGCAAGCACCATGGTCTTGTAGCGGATGCGAGCTTCAACTGGAAGCCAGTGGAGAGAGCGGAGGAGCGGGGTGACGTGAGAGAACTTGGGAAGGTTGAACACCAGACGGGCTGCGGCGTTCTGGATGAGTTGTAGGGGTTTAATGGCACAGGCAGGAGCCCAGCCAACAGCGAGTTGCAGTAATCCAGACGGGAGATGACAAGTGCCTGGATTAGGACCTGCGCCGCTTCCTGTGTGAGGCAGGGTCGTACTCTGCGGATGTTGTAGAGCATGAACCTACAGGAACGGGCCACCGCCTGATGTTATTTGAGAACGACAGGGTGTTGTCCAGGATCACGCCAAGGTTCTTAGCGCTCTGGGACGAGGACACAATGGAGTTGTCAACCGTGATGGCGAGATCATGGAACGGGCAGTCCTTCCCGGGAGGAAGAGCAGCTCCGTCTTGCCGAGGTTCAGCTTGAGGTGATGATCCGTCATCCACACTGATATGTCTGCCAGACATGCAGAGATGCGATTCGCCACCTGGTCGTCAGAAGGGGGAAAGGAGAAGATTAATTGTGTGTCGTCTGCATAGCAATGATAGGAGAGACCATGTGAGGTTATGACAGAGCCAAGTGACTTGGTGTATAGCGAGAATAGGAGAGGGCCTAGAACAGAGCCCTGGGGACACCAGTGGTGAGAGCACGTGGTGAGGAGACGGATTCTCGCCACGCCACCTGGTAGGAGCGACCTGTCAGGTAGGACGCAATCCAAGCGTGGGCCGCGCCGGAGATGCCCAACTCGGAGAGGGTGGAGAGGAGGATCTGATGGTTCACAGTATCGAAGGCAGCCGATAGGTCTAGAAGGATGAGAGCAGAGGAGAGAGTTAGCTTTAGCAGTGCGGAGCGCCTCCGTGATACAGAGAAGAGCAGTCTCAGTTGAATGACTAGTCTTGAAACCTGACTGATTTGGATCAAGAAGGTCATTCTGAGAGAGATAGCGGGAGAGCTGGCCAAGGACGGCACGTTCAAGAGTTTTGGAGAGAAAAGAAAGAAGGGATACTGGTCTGTAGTTGTTGACATCGGAGGGATCGAGTGTAGGTTTTTTCAGAAGGGGTGCAACTCTCGCTCTCTTGAAGACGGGAGGGACGTAGCCAGCGGTCAGGGATGAGTTGATGAGCGAGGTGAGGTAAGGGAGAAGGTCACCGGAGATGGTCTGGAGAAGAGAGGAGGGGATAGGGTCAAGCGGGCAGGTTGTTGGGCGGCCGGCCGTCACAAGACGTGAGATGTCATCTGGAGAGAGGGGAGAAAGAGGTCAGAGCACAGGGTAGGGCAGTGTGAGCAGAACCAGCGGTGTCGTTTGACTTAGCAAACGAGGATCGGATGTCGTCGACCTTCTTTTCAAAATGGTTGACGAAGTCATCTGCAGAGAGGGAGGAGGGGGGAGGGGGGAGGAGGATTCAAGAGGGAGGAGAAGGTGGCAAAGAGCTTCCTAGGGTTAGAGGCAGATGCTTGGAATTTAGAGTGGTAGAAAGTGGCTTTAGCAGCAGAGACAGAGGAGGAAAATGTAGAGAGGAGGGAGTGAAAGGATGCCAGGTCTGCAGGGAGGCGAGTTTTCCTCCATTTCCGCTCGGCTGCCCGGAGCCCTGTTCTGTGAGCTCGCAATGAGTCGTCGAGCCACGGAGCGGGAGGGAGGACCGAGCCGGCCTGGAGGATAGGGGACATAGAGAGTCAAAGGATGCAGAAAGGGAGGAGAGGAGGGTTGAGGAGGCAGAATCAGGAGATAGGTTGGAGAAGGTTTGAGCAGAGGAAGAGATGATAGGATGGAAGAGGAGAGAGTAGCGGGGGAGAGAGAGCGAAGGTTGGGACGGCGCGATACCATCCGAGTAGGGGCAGTGTGGGAAGTGTTGGATGAGAGCGAGAGGGAAAAGGATACAAGGTAGTGGTCGGAGACTTGGAGGGGAGTTGCAATGAGGTTAGTGGAGGAACAGCATCTAGTAAAGATGAGGTCGAGCGTATTGCCTGCCTTGTGAGTAGGGGGAAGGTGAGAGGGTGAGGTCAAAGAGGAGAGGAGTGGAAAGAAGGAGGCAGAGAGGAATGAGTCAGAGGTAGACGTGGGGAGGTTAAAGTCGCCCAGAACTGTGAGAGGTGAGCCGTCCTCAGGAAAGGAGCTTATCAAGGCATCAAGCTCATTGATGAACTCTCCGAGGGAACCTGGAGGGCGATAAATGATAAGGATGTTAAGCTTGAAAGGGCTGGTAACTGTGACAGCATGGAATTCAAAGGAGGCGATAGACAGATGGGTAAGGGGAGAAAGAGAGAATGACCACTTGGGAGAGATGAGGATCCCGGTGCCACCACCCCGCTGACCAGAAGCTCTCGGGGTGTGCGAGAGCACGTGGGCGGACGAAGAGAGAGCAGTAGGAGTAGCGGTGTTGTCTGTGGTGATCCATGTTTCCGTCAGAGCCAAGAAGTCGAGGACTGGAGGGAGACATAGGCTGAGATGAACTCTGCCTTGTTGGCCGCAGATCGGCAGTTCCAGAGGCTACCGGAGACCTGGAACTCCACGTGGGTCGTGCGCGCTGGGACCACCAGATTAGGGTGGCTGCGGCCATGCGGTGTGGAGCGTTTGTATGGTCTGTGCAGAGAGGAGAGAACAGGGATAGACAGACACATAGTTGACAGGCTAGAGAAGAGGCTACGCTAATGCAGAGGAGATTGGAATGACAAGTGGACTACACGTCTCGAATGTTCAGAAAGTTAAGCTTACGTAGCAAGAATCTAATTGACTAAAATGATAAAAATGATAGAGTACTGCTGGGGTAGGCTAGCTGCGTTGTTGACACTACCCTAATCAAGTCGTACCGTTGAGTGTGAAGTTTCTACAATGCTGCTTATCGGGAGCTAGCTGGCTAGCTAGCAGTGTTGGTTACGTTACGTTGCGTAGGAGAACGACAATAGCTGGCTAACTAACCTAGAAAATCGCTCTAGACTACACAATTATCTTTGAAACAAAGACGGCTATGTAGCTAGCTATGTAGCTAGCTACGATCAAACAAATCACACCGTTGGGACTGTAATGAAATGAAGTGAAAAAGTGATACTACCTGTGGAGCGACGCGGAATGCGACCGGGATGCGAAAGTTCTATTCAGTAGACGTTGGCTGGCTGTTGGCTAGCTAGGAGTGTCTCCTACGTTAAGGACGACAAAATAGCTGGCTAGCTAACCTCGGTGAATTAAGATAATCACTCTAAGACTACACACTCTAAACTACACAATTATCTTGGATACGAAGACAGCAAAGACAACTATGTAGCTATCTAATACTACACTAATCAAGTCGTTCGGTTGAGTGTGATAGTTACTACAGTGCTACGGTAGCCGGTGAACGTATGCTAGCTGCTAGGCAGATAGGAGGGCGACGAAATACAATAATAACGCAATTATCACTCTATAATCCATCACTCTGAACAATGATATGATAGCTACAACTAGCTGTCTGTCTGACTTACTGGCCACTGAGCAATGCTTAGCTAACTATGGCTAGCCAGATGTCTGAATTGACATGGCTGAAACTGAAGGATGCTAGGTTAATTATGGCTAGATTGCTGTCTGTTTTGTCATGGTGGTCACCGTGACTGAGCAATGCTAGGCTAACTACCTAGCATTCTGTATTGACATTACTTAGTTGTCTGTTGTTTCGTGTCCCTCACGTTTTCACATTACACTTTCTTTAGTGTGATTACTTTGCTTTACTTTACAAATTAGCATTGGCCAAATTGGGATTCCTGGTCCTGCTTCTCTTACCAAGTTAAGGTCTTTAATAAAGTGTTAATTGATTAAAAACAAAAAACTATGTTTTAAGTGAGAAGTAGGCATTGGTCTTAAGCTGAAAAAGAAAGGAAATTCACAAGCATCACAATGTCTACTCCACCCATGCTCTACCAAGGTTTTCCAGCACACAGCCTTGACCGACTACAGTAGCTATGTTGGTCTATTGTACCTCAAACAATAGTGTATACAGGTCGCTCTTGAAACTCTAGGGGCAGTATTGTCATTTTTGGGGAAAAAAACGTTCCCGTTTTAAACGGGATATTTTGTCAGGAAAAGATGCTAGAATATGCATATAATAAGACAGCTTTTGATAGAAAACACTCTAACGTTTCCAAAACTGTAAAGATATTGTCTGTGAGTATAACAGAACTGATATTGCAAGCGAAAGCCTGAGAAAAATCCAATCCAGAAGTGCTCCAGGTTTTGAAAGCGCTGCGTTCCAATGACTCCCTATTTGGCTGTGAATGTACCATCAACGAGCTTACGCTTTCTACGTATTCCCCAAGGTGTCTACAGCATTGTGACGTAGTTTTACGCATTTCTGTTGAAGAATAGCCGTAGGCAAGCACATTGCGTAAGTGGTCACATGGTGGCTCCGAGAGAGATTCTCCCGTAAAGTACAGAGGTAGCCATTACTCCAATCGGTCCTAGAGAAAAACGAATTGTCCCGACAGATATATTATCGAATAGATATTAGAAAAACACCTTGAGGATGGATTCTAAACAATGTTTGCCATGTTTCTGTCGATATTATGGAGCTAATTTGGAAAAAAATTCAGGGTGATTTCTCAGCCAAACGTGAAGAACAAACGGAGCTGTTTCGCCTACAAAAATAATATTTTGGGAAAAAATTAACTTTGGCTATCTACCTGGGAGTCTCGTGAGTGAAAACATCCGAAGTTCATCAAAGGTAAACGATTTAATTTGATTGCTTTTCTGATTTCCGTGACAAGGTTGCCTGCTGCTAGCAAGGCATAATGCTATGCTAGGCTATTATAAACTTACACAAATGCTTGTCTAGCGTTGGCTGTAAAGCATATTTTGAAAATCTGAGATGACAGGGTGATTAAAAAAGGCTAAGCTGTGTCTCAATATATTTTATTTGTGATTTTCATGAATAGGAACATTTTCTAGGGATATTTATGTTCGCTGCGTTATGCTAATTAGTTTCAGGCGATGATTACACTCCCGCATGCGGGTTTGGGAGTCGCTACCTTCTCAAACAGCCTAATTCATATTCTTAATGTAGGTGGTCCCAAAATGATGTGATTTGTACCACATGCAAGTTAAAGTATTGGATTACATACCACACTAATCCAACTCCACTACCTTTTCAAACTTTTTTATGATATGAAAACAAGCCTTAAATGAGAGATTATTTATTTCAGCTTTTGTTTCTTTCATCACTTTCCCAGTGGGTCAGAAGTTCACATACACTCATTTAGTATTTGGTAGCATTGCCTTGTAAATTGTTTAACTTGGGTCAAACATTTTAAGTAGCCTTCCACAAGCTTCCCAAAGTAAGTTGCGTGAATTTTGGCCCATTCCTCCTGACAGAGCTGGGGTAACCGAGTCATGTTTGTAGGCCTCCTTGCTCGCACACACTTTTTCAGTTCTGCCCACAAATTATCTATGGGATTGAGGTCAGGGCTTTGTGATGGCCACTCCAATACCTTGACTTTGTTGTCCTTACGCCATTTTGCCAACTTTTTAAGAATGCATTGTCCATTTGGAAGACCCATTTGCGACCAAGCTTTAACTTCCTGACTGATGTCTTGAGATGTTGCTTCAATATATCCACACACATTTCCTTGCTCATGAAGCCATCTATTTTGTGAAGTGCACCAGTCCCTCCTGTAGCAAAGCACCCCCACAACATGATGCTGCCACCCCCGTGGTTCATGATTGGGATGGTGTTCCTCGGCTTGCAAGCATCCCCCTTTTTCCTCCAAACATAACGATGGTCATTATGGCTAAACAGTTCTATTTTTATTTCATCAGACCAGAGGACATTTCTCCAAAAAGTACCATCTTTGTCCCCATGTACAGTTGCAATCCGTTGTCTGGCTTTTTTTATGGCGGTTTTGGAGCAGTGGCTTCTTCCTTGCTGAGCGGCCTTTCAGGTTATGTCGATATAGGACTTGTTTTACTGTGGATATAGATACTTTTGTACCTGTTTCCTCCAGCATCTTCACAAGGTCCTTTGCTGTTGTTCTGTGATTGATTTGCACTTTTCGCACCAAAATATGTTCCAAGCTGCTTAAATGCACAGTAATCTTAGTGTATGTAAACTTCTAACCCACTGGAATTGTGATACAGTGAATTATAAGTGAAATAATCTGTCTGTAAACAATTGTTGGAAAAATGACTTGTGTCATGCACAAAGTAGATGTCCTAACCGACTTGCCAAAACTAGAAATTTGTGGAGTGGTTGAAAAACGAGTTTTAATGACTCCAACCTAAGTGTATGTTAACTTCCGATTTCAACTGTATACTTTAAAGGTCTATAGAGCCTGACTGCATTCCTGATTTCTTTAACTGTTAGCTTACCTGTGTAATGCTGACATAAGCTCAGAAACACTTATTTTGCAAACATTGTCCTGTTTTATCAGTTATTGTGCTGATCAATTGGCAGTTTATTACCTCTGTCAAGTGAATATGTAGCTTACAGTTGTATTTATTTTTTCAAAAAAGATGGTGATGCAACAATAATACACATTCACAATAGGCCTATATGGTGTCAGGAAAATAACCTCACACTCAACGTCAACAAAACTAAGGAGATGATTGTGGACTTCAGGAAACAGCAGAGGGAACACCCCCCTATCCACATCGATGGAACAGTAGTGGAGAGGGTAGCAAGTTTTAAGTTCCTCGGCATACACATCACAGACAAAGTGAATTGGTCCACCCACACAGACAGCATCGTGAAGAAGGCGCAGCAGCGCCTCTTCAACCTCAGGAGGCTGAAGAAATTCGGCTTGTCACCAAAAGCACTCACAAACTTCTACAGATGCACAATCGAGAGCATCCTGGCGGGCTGTATCACCGCCTGGTACGGCAACTGCTCCGCCCACAACCGTAAGGCTCTCCAGAGGGTAGTGAGGTCTGCACAACGCATCACTGGGGGCAAACTACCTGCCCTCCAGGACACCTACACCACCCGATGTTACAGGAAGGCCATAAAGATCATCAAGGACAACAACCACCCGAGCCACTGCCTGTTCACCCCGCTATCATCCAGAAGGCGAGGTCAGTACAGGTGCATCAAAGCTGGGACCGAGAGACTGAAAAACAGCTTCTATCTCAAGGCCATCAGACTGTTAAACAGCCACCACTAACATTGAGTGGCTGCTGCCAACACACTGACTCAACTCCAGCCACTTTAATAATGGGAATTGATGGGAAATGATGTAAAATATATCACTAGCCACTTTAAACAATGCTACCTAATATAATGTTTACATCCCCTACATTATTCATCTCATATGTATACGTATATACTGTACTCTATATCATCTACTGCATCTTTATGTAATACATGTATCACTAGCCACTTTAACTATGCCACTTTGTTTACATACTCATCTCATATGTATATACTGTACTCGATACCATCTACTGTATCTTGCCTATGCCGCTCTGTACCATCACTCATTCATTTATCTTTATGTACATATTCTTTATCCCCTTACACTTGTGTGTGTAAGACAGTAGTTTTGGAATTGTTAGTTAGATTACTTGCTGGTTATTACTGCATTGTCGGAACTAGAAGCACAAGCATTTCGCTACACTTGCATTAACATCTGATAACCATGTGTATGTGACAAATAAAATTTGATTTGATTTGATTTATATCTAAAAATACATACATATATACAGTATGTCAAATCTAATTTTATTTGTCACATGCACCGAATTCAACCTTACAGTGAAATGCTTACTTACAAGCCCTTAACCAACGATGCAGTTTAAAAAATCCTTTCAAAAAAGTAAAAGATAAGAATAACAAATAATTAAAGAACAGCCGTAAATAACAATAACAGGGCTATACACAGGGGGTACCGGTACGTAGTTAATGTATTAATGTGTGTTGGCACCGGTGTTGAGTTAATTGAGGTAATTATGTATATGTAGGTAGAGTTATTAAAGTGGCTTTGCATAGATAATAATAGAGAGTAGCAGCAGCATGGGGGGGCAATGCAAATAGTCTGGGTAGCCATTTGATTAGCTGTTCAGGGGTCTTATGGCTTGGGGGTAGAAGCTGTTTAGAAGCCTCTTGGACCTAGACTTGGTGCTCTGGTACCCCTTGCCGTGCGGTAGCAGAGAGAACTATTTTTAGGGCCTTCCTCTGACACCGTCTGGTATAGAGGTCCTATAAATATTGGGGCCAATGTGTGACACTGGGATCAAAGTATTTAAATGGTTTGAAACAAAAATGAGTTCCAAACTGCCTCTGCAAGCACCGTCAGCACAATAACTGTTTGTTGGGAGCTTCATGAAATGGGTTTCCATGGCCGAGCAGCCACACACAAGCCTTACATGCTGACCACAACGCTCGTGTCGCGTGCGCGAGCATTGTAAAATAAATGTATACATACATGTTATTCAATCATTGCATCCACACTGCTTGCGTGCTTCAGAGACCGTCTGCGCGGCCAGGCGCTAAAATATAAATAGGTTCTATTTGTGACGCTCAATTCTAGGTTCTATTTGTGACGCTCAATGCGCTGTAAGTCCGGACTCTCCCATCTCCTCATTGGTTTTTAAAAGCATTTACCCACGTGGGTGATTGAAAGATGAACTGAAGTCCACACTCGAGTGGGTTGCAGTAATGCAGCTTAAAGTTGTTTGCCAACCGCCATATAAAGTCCAAAGAAGTAGAAAAATTAAGCCTGAGGAAGGAGGAGAGATGACTAGAAAGGAATTTGGTATACCGTTTTTATCTGTGGATTAATTGTGGGAGTAGAGGACCTTGTGCATTTCAGGTAAAATAACAACCCAATGTTTATATCCCAGGACAAATTAGCTAGCAACAGCAAGACAGCTAGCTAAATTGCCGTAAATGTTTAAGGCTTTTCAACCTGTCTCCAAATTAATATAATTGGTTCAGAGTTTGTTTTGATATTTCAACCTGTGTGTCCTGATCGTGTCTGGTGTGGGGGTACAGGATCAACATGCACGCGTTAGTGCGCAGCCATTGGATTCTGGAGCAGTGGAAACACATTCTCTGGAGTGATGAATCACACTTCACTATCTGGTAGTCCAATGGACAAATCTGGGTTTGGTAAATGCCAGGAGAAAGCTACCTGTAAAGTTTGGGGGAGGAGGAATAATGGTGTGGGGCTGGTTTTCATGGTTTGGGCTAGGCCCCTTAGTTACAGGGAAGGGAAATAATAACGCTACAGCATACAATGACATTTTTAGACACTTCTGTGCTTCCAGATTTGTGGCAACAGTTTGGGGAAGGCACTTTTATGTTTCAGCATGACAATGCCCCCATGCACAAAGCGAGATCCATACAGAAATGGTTTGTAGAGATCGGTGTCGAAGAACTTGACTGGCCTGCACAGAGCTCTGACCTCAACCCCATCGAACACCTTTGGGATGAATTGGAACCCCGACTGTGAGCCAGGCCTATTTGCCCAAAATCAGTGCCCGACCTCACTTATGCTCTTGTGGCTGAATTGAAGTCCCTGCAGCAATGTTCCAACATCTAGTGGAAAGCCTTCCCAAAAGAGTGGAGACTGTTATAGCAGTCCAACTCTATATTAATTCCCATGATCTTGGAGTGAGATGTTCGATGAGCAGGTGTTCACATACCAAAACCAGGTTTCTTTTTTAATGTAGGGATTTGTATGGAAAGCTAAGGTGAAGCCAACATTAGATGTTGTTTCCCTCATAATAACCACATGTGGTTTTACTGCAACAGAGTAGCGCAACAACCTTCATTTGAAGCAGCAGGAAACAAACTAAAGTGGGCACATCTCTGACAAAAACTGATCAAAAATGAAATCACATAATTATAAGAGAGCAGGAGAACCTATAAATTGGTTACAATAATTACAACAACTTTTCAAGTACCAAATTGAGCAAATGTCTGATTGTCAAGGTAGGCCTATTTCAGTACTTGCATTTCTGAGCTCCGAGTAGGCTTCTTCAAGCCCCTTGTATTGTCTAAAATAGCATGGAAAACATAATACATTTGTCATGTTATTTCATTACCAGACCATATTGTGAATAAGCTATGTAATTTGTTGTAATTATATACAGAATATTTCATTAATAGGAATAGTGTTGGGTGTTGGTCTATCCTATTTTGCACACAGTAAACTCTCTGTCCAATCGGAGGGACAAAAAAACACACAGTATGAAAACGTGAAGTCATTACATTTCTCTGTTAAATCTAACAATACCCTGTCGTAAATCAAGCAGACAAAAACAGATAATCAACATCAATTGGGAGATATTAGATCCCATGTGGATCCAAGCATAACTGTCTTCACCAGCACAACTGTCTTCACCAGCACAACTGTCTTCACCAGCACAACTGTCTTCATCAGCACAACTGTCTTCACCAGCACAATTGTCTTCAGCAGCACAACTGTCTTCAGCAGCACAACTGTCTTCACCAGCACAACTGTCTTCATCAGCACAACTGTCTTCATCAGCACAACTGTCTTCATCAGCACAACTGTCTTCACCAGCACAACTGTCTTCACCAGCACAACTGTCTTCATCAGCACAACTGTCTTCAGCAGCACAACTGTCTTCATCAGCACAACTGTCTTCAGCAGCACAACTGTCTTCAGCAGCACAACTGTCTTCACTAGCACAACTGTCTTCAGCAGCACAACTGTCTTCACCAGCACAACTGTCTTCACCAGCACAACTGTCTTCAGCAGCACAACTGTCTTCAGCAGCACAACTGTCTTCAGCAGCACAACTGTCTTCACCAGCACAACTGTCTTCACCAGCACAACTGTCTTCAGCAGCACAACTGTCTTCAGCAGCACAACTGTCTTCATCAGCGAGACACCAAAATATTCTGGATATTCCTCGCAAACACCTTTTTTCCAGCACTTTGGCTGTCATTGCATCGCATGCTGTATCACAACAGCTGTTAATCACTTGACAGTTATTTGAAAATTCCTTCCTGGATCAGATGATGATGTGTGAAAATATCATGGCATACCTAACCTGGACACCAAATGTGCATCCAAAAAGTATTTTGCATAATTACTGAAGAATCATGTTAATTACAGTATCAATTTAGGTTTGAAGTATTAAGGTAAGGTGACTCTTTCAGTTAGAAGCAATGCATAAATTATTTTGGATTTTTGTGCCGATGAAAACTCTTTTCACCCTGTAACATAAGGAGACAGGAAATGTTATGTAGTTAGTTACACTGCATTTCTGACATCTCTATTAAAAAACTGTCCGACAGCAATATCCACGATTCTTACAGGGTTCATGTTCAATGTCTAATTTAACTGATTAATGCTTATTAGCAATTTACATTGCCATAAATGCAAGGACAGAAAAGTCATGTTTTATGTCTCACATCAAGCCACCAACCATGATAGAGGGCTAAACATAGGTTTTAAATAATCTCATGAATTGTATTGAATATAGCTATGATCCCCCTTATATCTTAATGTAATGACCTGAAAAAAATGGCAGATTATTATCAATGACTTATCAACTGCTGTAACAAGTTGTTCAGTGTAGGAATCCTCACTGGTACCCTAGTTTATAGAAAGACCCATTAGCAGCGTGGCAGGTTACCAAAGTTTGATGTTGACTATGAACTTTACTTAGCTAGCTAGCTGTGCTTTGTGGAAGAATATAGGAGATATTATTAACATTGAGTTGTGCTGGTGCATTGCAATCTGTCCATACAACTAATGTTACAGCCTTGATGGCTTATTGGCTAACGTTAGTTGGCTAGGTAACTGGCAATAGCAGCCAAGGACGTTCGCTATCTTATTTGTGCTTATTTGTTTATGCTCTGATTACACGCAAGTGTCAAGGCAGGCCAACAGTTTACACAGATGACTTCAGAAATGTGAAAAAACATCCAAAGCTAAATATAGCTATCTTCCTTTGCTTGTAGCTTTCCTCTCATCAGACTGGGGTTAGCTAGCTCCTAGCGCTGTTGCTGCGCAACCCAAGTGCTTTGGTCCGGTTTTAGAACTGAGATTCGGCTGAAAAGATGTTAGCATTGCCAGAAATGCTACAGAAAGGTAGCACGTGTGAAAGCGATAAATTATACATTTAATCAAAACTGTTGCCCCCACAAACTTATTCAGTCCAAAAGGTGGTATGTCTAATGGTCACTTTATGAACGCTGTAGTCTTGGTCTTATCCGACTCCTAGATATTGAGCTAGGTCGGGGCAATAAATGTTTATTTTCCAAATGCTAATGACCCTGTTAAAAATCTGGTATGTGGCTCTCGGTAACGGCCGGATGGCTCATGGCGAGAGGTGGGGAGTGTGTTGTGTACCTCCAATCAAGTTGATTTGTGCATTTTCATCAACATTGGTGTCATACCAGCTTAGATATGATAGGGAGATTGGAATGTAACATGGAGCTTCCCACAATAATGTTTAGTTGGAGATCAGCGCTACATCACTACAGAAGTCTGATCTGACAAGGCTTTACTGTGATTATTAACACACAGTGCACACACACACACACACACCCTTACAAAAAAACATGTACAATCTGCAGGCTAATGTTGTTCTTTAGGCTGTCCACATCTATAAAAAAAAACAAATGCGGGACAAGGGATTGATTTTGAGGGACATTCGCAAAACAGTGGATAGAATACAAATGTTGGGGCCAGGTTAATGGATTGTGTTCAAATGGCGACCTAGTTCTGCTGTATGAAGGTCACTGATTGTTGAAGGGGCAATCCTTAGTTGCTAAATCAATTTTTTTGGACTAAATGTGTGCCTATTGATTCTTGAAGAATATAACATATAAATGCTTAGTTCTACTGTCGTGTCCGTCAGAACCCAAAATATAAGGTTTTACTCCAAAGTTTGTAAACAAAGTAAATGTAAACAACCACTGTAAAGCCTAAAAACATGGTTAAATCTATAATTGTGATATTGTCACGTTCTGAACATCGTTCGTATGTGTTTTCCTTGTTTTAGTGTTGGTCAGGACGTGAGCTGGGTGGGCATTCTATGTTGTGTGTCTGGTTTGTCTATTTCTATGTTTGGCCTGATATGGTTCTCAATCAGAGGCAGGTGTTAGTCATTGTCTCTGATTGGGAACCATATTTAGGTAGCCTGTTTTGTGTTGGGTTTTGTGGGTGATTGTTCCTGTCTCTGTGTTTGTGCCAGATAGGACTGTTTAGGTTTTCTTGTTTTGTTTAGTCTGTTCATGTATAGTCGTCTTTATTAAAACCATGAATAACCACCATGCTGCATTTTGGTCCGCCTCTCTTTCACCAGAAGAAAAACCCTTACAGATATCATGGATGGTCAGTCCTTGCATCCATAGCATAGTCTATGGATTTGAAAGTGGTTGCAATTTCTCCAGCCCCAACCCTCAACTTTTTACTGAAGCTGAGGCATTGAAAACACAAATGTTTCAATTAAGGATTGCCGCTTTAAACACCTTTTAATAGGCCTAGAGTAATAGTGTTATTATATGGCACAATCCTCTATCAGTGAGTTACTTTTGTGCAATTAAATTCAAGCAAAAGTCAAGAACAAAATTGTTAGTATTGCAAATAGAAATAATGATATTGAAAGCAAAACATAAACCCAAAAGTATTGACAGCAAAAAACAATATTGCCAGGAAATCATTTTGAAATATGATAACAAATGATGCAAAACAGATGGATGCTGCAATTTTTTAAATCTGGGAAACATAAGGGAGCAGGAGAACCTATAAAATGGATACAATAATATAGCTTTTCAAGCACCCAACTGAGGAAACGTCTGGTTTTCAAGGTAGGCCTATTCGGTACTTGAATTTCTGAGCTCCAAATTCAAGCAGGCCACTTCAAGCTCCTTGTAGTATTGTTTGAAATGTCTGGTTTAACATGGAAAACATAATGTATTTGTCATGTAATTTCATTACCAGATCATATTGTCAAGAAGCACACTATGCTATTTTGTATGATAACGTGATTAAATACATCTCCCTCTTTCATGCAATTTTTATGCCTTTTTATCAGTTGCAAGTTTTGGCACATTCCAGCAGCATAGCAGCCTGCATCCTACTACTAGTTTGCCTCTGAAGGTAAGCAGGGCCAGCCCTGGTCAGTCCCTGGATGGGAGACCAGATGTAGCTGGTGGTGTCAAATAAATGTAAAAAAAAAAATTCACGTGAGGGTAATTATGTATTTTATCCAAAAAAATTGTAAGGGCACACACACGCAGTTTCACTCTTCCATTCACTCTCTCTCACACACAGATGACAAGTTTGAAGGCTTCTCTTTAGTAATTCCTTTAAATGCTCTGTAAGTGGGTTTCTCTTCAGCTTTCCCTGTCTGACAGACCACCTCACCTCTAACCTCCCCTGTCACTCTCCTCTCCCACCTCAGCCCTAATCTCCCCCACCTCAGCCCTCCCTGAACCCCTCCCTTGCTTGACTCTGAGACAGACAACTGCTGCTCACCCTTCATCAAACCATCCTCTAACCCACTCTTCCTCTAATCCTGTTTTTTGGCTCTGATTCCAACAAACCTCCTTCCACGTGGCCTAATTCTGGTGCCTATCAGGGTTAGGGTTAGGGAACACTCCATTCCAAATCAACAAACGGGAAACAAAAATGCCAACAAATAAATCATCCATGTGTCAATTTGAAATCACGGTGACATGACAGTTCCATTGCGTTCCATTCAGATCATTAGTATCTCTTAATAGGGGCCCATTATTTAGTCTACTTGCCCTCTGATAACCTAGAAACACAATCAGCAAAACACTAACAACGTACCAGCAATACCACCACACTACCCAACTACATGCACACACACACATGCACTCAAACCTGCTGTCTGTCACCCCTCTGCTCAAATATTACCCTGCACACAAGAGCCTCTAAAGTAAACACACACACAAACACAGGCACAGACACACCACCTTTACCTGTGTTAACTGACCTGTAGGTGTGAGATCCTCAGTGGGTTCTGTTGTTAATGCCTAGAGAACACAACATACCTGCTGGACCACAGGAACACACACAGCCTTCCACGCAGACCCAGGGAGTGTGTGTGTCCTCACAATAATAAACACAAACTAAGAAACATAAGCGCAGTTACACAAGCAGACACCACCAAACGTACAGAAAGAAACAGGGACGCAAACACACTCACAAAGACAGCACTTGAACACAAAAATCACACACAAACTATACAGCAGCTTAAGAAGCGTTTCCTGAGGATAACTTTCGGCTCAGAGGCTAAACCCTGGGGGCGGGATTTATGACCAATCAGAGTACTTAGAGAGCACTAGCCAATCGAGGTGCCTAGAAAGAACGTACTAAAACAGCATGGAGGTTAGAGACAGGGGTCAAAACTCACCTGACTATTCCCTTTTGAATATCTGCACATACTTCTCTGGAATCCCTGGTGGTTAAGTGTGGCTTCCATCAGGCATTACAGGTCTGGGCTGTGGCGTGAATATAAAGATGTGGCCGCTCAGACCTATTAATGATCTGGTCACAGTGGAGGTAAGAGACACACGTCTTATAAGGGAGTTGTTTGAGCCAGTGTCTGTGTGCATGTGCGAGTGCGTCTGATTATCAGGCTTTAGAGAGAACATGCTAATCGGGCTGACAAGGGATTACCAATCATATGTTGGCTTTTAACCCTGACATCCTCCCCCTTCTCCAGACACCAGAGAGAGAGAGAGAGAGAGCTGTATTAATGTTTAATTTAATATCATCTTAATGTTGGGACACCAGACCAGTCACTTGTTGTGATGGCAGGCTGTAGATCTCTTGCTCTGATTATGAATAGCCATGTCCATGTCAGATCATTTCAGATACTTCAGCTGCACTTGATTGAGCTTGCCCAGTATAATGGAACCAATGAAATCGTCCTTTCAAATATTAACATAATGACATAATGACCCATGTCTGGGTTGGACATAATTGTCCGTGTTGATTTTATTACCTTCTGTTATGACATGTCACCACTAGATGTCGGACCTATAACTGTATTCAGAGGTAACAGTCTCTCTTACTCTCTCTCGCTCCCTCTCTTTCCTCCGTGACCTCTCCACCAGCTGGTGTTTACACAGGAGTTTACTTATCCTCATTAAGAGGACATTAGAATAAATTATCTGTCTGAACCACATAACCTGTAGCAGAGGAAACTGCTGTGACAGTGTAAAGTCAGCTGTCATAAGGTGACAGCACATCTGTTGTGTCGTTATTGTGACCGTTTTATGTAACCCTTATGGAACACACGAACTGGTGTGTGATCACTGTCCGTAACAGTCTGTGTGTGTGTGTGTGTGTGTGTGAGAAGGAGTGTGTCATCTGTCACACCGCCCTTAATTCTCCTCTCCGTGTGGTGTTACATTGAAACAGGTCCCCAAACAAACAATCCCCACATTCCAATTGTTCCACGGGTTCCTGCAGTATACACAGTGACACCCGACACAGACCCAGACCAGAGCTGATGACCTGCATAAAGCTAACTAGTCCAGTGGCTCATGGAGGTCTTGTCTAGGATGTGGTTGTGACTGCCTAGGTTAGTCAGGTAGACCCACAGCTTTCAGATAGATCAGATGCTGGTCCCTGGAGGGGTACAACTGATAACAGGACTTGTGTGTCTGTCTGATCAAACATCCTCACTGGAACACATAACATGTTGAAACACCCACCTCACTGAGAGCATGTGTGTGCCTGTAGCAGTATCTGGCAGCACTGTGTGATCCTAATGTGGGTTCATTCTCCTCCAGAGTATTGTCTTTACTAATGAGAGAGGGAAAGAGAGGGAGGGGGAGAGAGAGAGAGTGTGGGAGCGGGAGGGAGGGCAGAGTAAGAGATAAAGGAGGGCAGAGAGAGAGAGAGTGTGGGAGTGGGAGGGAGGGCAGAGTGAGAGAGAGATAAAGGAGGGCAGAGAGAGAGATATATATAACAGAAGAAAGGTCTGCTGATCAGTCTGTTCAGGCAGAATGTTGGAGGATGCAATGTTTCAGTACTTCAGAGAAGAAACATGATGACATGAATCACTACATCCGTTTACACCCCTCTCACTCCCCCATTCACACACGCACACACGCACACACACACACACACACACACACACACACACACACACACACCAGTCCTTGGCTCCCCTCCAGTCTAAAAAGCCGAGCCAGATTTTAGGTCAACCAGAGCAGGAATCCACAACACTCAGCTGAATGTTTTCTTTAAAGAGGGGAGGTACAAAAGAAGAAAAGAGTTGTCCCTGGGGCGGGGGCAGCGGAAGTGGGTCTTTGACACTATGAACAAAATAGAATCTCCTGGGCAGATAGAAGTATGGAAAGAGGGATAGATAGGCATACAGAGAAAGGAGTACATAGAGGTAGTTTATTTAAAGAAGGATATAGAGACCAGAGCAGAGTGAGGCCCTGAGCTGCAGAGTTATTCCACTCCATTAATTCCCAAACTGTGTTGTGCGCTGTTGGTCTCCCACATCAAGGCTTCAGAGTTATTTGTGACACTAAAAACAGCTCATACAATGTGTCTAGCCAAATGCTAGACACCAATTATGAAATACTTTTCTCATTGAAAATGTTTTTTGGAGGGGGCTAATTCTTCAGCTCTGTGCGAGTTAACCCACACAGTGCTTAATGTTGCGACTTTTGGTGTGCTCATGGTATGGCTCAAAGTTTGAGGGAGTTTACCTTCAGGCAAAGTGTGTGTGCATGCGTGCGCGCTTGCATGCGAGAGAGGGGAGAGGATACACAGACATGCCTTGTGCCTAAATTGATGACTTGTTTGTCTTGCAGCTGAGAGCCAAGTGAAAACTTATGGATTCAGTCAGTTCAGTCAGTTGTTCTGATGAGCCATTCCCAGCAAGCTAGTTTATGCTGGCTAGCTGGCAACGACAACAGCGGTGGCGCTAGTTAAAAGTTTTATTAGTCGTATGTACAGGATACACATGGTATACCCGTCCAACGAAATGCTTACTTGCAGGTTCCTTCTCAACAATGCAACAACAATAAGAAATAATACCATTTAAGAATACGAACATGAAGTCAAAACTTGTAAAAGAAAGTGATGTGTGACCGGTACACCAAAAAGTATATTTTTACACGATTTTGATCACAACGCATTTTGTGTGTATTGCACGATTTTCTTTCATCATAACGCATTCGTGTACATTACACGATTTGTTGTGGCTACTATTAGCTAGGCTAACTAGGTGGCTAAAACTAAAGTGATTGTTCGGGGTTAGGGTTAGGGTTTAAGATTAGGTTTAGGTAACATGCTAGCTAAGTAGTTAAAGGGTTAAGGTTAGGGTTAAGGTTAGGAGTTAGGTTAAATAATTAAGGTTAGGGGAAGGGTTAGCTAACATGCTAAGTAGTTGCAAAGTTGCTAAAAAGTAGTAAGTCGTTGCAAAGTTGTTAATTAGCTAAAATGGTTTGCTAGATGTTCATGTTCGAACACGCAACCTTTAGGTTGCTAGACGTTTGCGTTATACGCCTACCCATCCTCCGACCAACCTCCCTCCTTGTTTCTGTTTTAAACTTCTTCAGGCTAGGGTCTATTTTCCTCCACTTCCTGTCTGACTGACGTGACCAAAGTAAACTGCCTGTTACTCAGGCCCAGAAGCCAGGATATGCATATAATTGGTACCATTAGATAGAAAACATGAGACTATAACACAATTGAAATGCTAGGAGAAAATCCAAAGAAATACCAAGCAGTATTTATTTTTAGAGAGAGCCCATGCTCTTACAATGGAAAGCTATGGGTCATATGCAATTCCAGCTCCCAGATTGCAATTCCTATGGCTTCCACTAGATAACAACAGTCATTGTTCAAGGTTTCAGGCTTGCTTCTTCCCAAACGAGGAAGAATTTGGAGTTTTGGAACTGGGAGTCAGAGTTTGAAATCAGTCTGTGTGAGCGTGACGAAGAGGACATACACATGCTAATTTTACTTTCCTATTGAACATACTTCTTTCCGTATGAAATATTATAGTTTAATTAAATTTTAGAGTACCTGAGGATTAGATAGAAACACATTTTTACTTGTTTTAACAAAGTTTAGCGGTACCTTTTTGGATTCCTTTCTCTGCATGTTGAACGAGTGGATTACTCAAATCGATGGCACCAACTAAACTGACTTTTTGGGATATAAAGAAGGATTTTATCTAACAAAACGACCATGCATGTTGTAGCTGGGACCCTTTGGATTGCAAATCAGAGGAAGATTTTCAAAAAAGTAAGTGAATATTGTAACGGCATTCAGAGGTGGAAGAAGGATTGGACCAAAGCGCAGCGTGGTAAGTGTTCATGATGTAATATTTAATGAAACAAACTGAACACTGAAATACAAACCATACTAAAACAAAGAATAAACAACAGAACTATGGTCAGAACGTGACAAATATTTAATCAATATCTGTGATTTTATGAAGCCTGTGCTGGTTGATTTGGGGTGCCGTCCTCAAACAATCGCATGGCATGCTTTTGCTGTAAAGCCTATTGTAAATCGGGCAATGCAGTTCGATTAACAAGAATTTAAGCTTTTAACCAATATGACACTTGTATGTACCTAGATGTTTAATATCCATAGTTTTTATGATTATTTATTTTAATAATTTTATTCCAATTTATTTGAAAATATTCAAATTTCTCCGGAAGTTGTCGACAGGTGTCCCGCTATCCCAGAGAGGTTTTAAGCCATATACTGTTTTTATCTAGAGCTGCCACTTTCAAGGTGCGGGACTCTAACCCAAAAGCTTACAAGAAATCCTGCTATGCCCTGCAACGAACCATCAAACAGGCAAAGCGTCAATACAGGGCTAAGATTGAATCATACTACACCGGCTCCGATGCTCGTCTTATGTGGCAGGGTTTGCAAACTATTACAGACTACAAAGGGAAGCACAGCCGCGAGCTGCCCAGTGACACGAACCTACCAGACGAGCTAAATCACTTCTATGCTCACTTCGAGGCAAGCAACACTGAGGCATGCATGAGAGCATCAGCTGTTCCGGGCGACTGTGTGATCACGCTCTCCGTAGCTGACGTGAGTAAGACCTTTAAACAGGTCAAAATACACAAGGCTGCGGGACCAGACGGATTACCAGGACATGTGCTCCGGGCATGTGCTGACAAACTGGCAGGTGTCTTCACTGACATTTTCAACATGTCCCTGATTGAGTCTGTAATATCAACATGTTTCAAGCAGACCACCATAGTCCATGTGCCCAAAAACACAAAGGCATCCTGCCTAAATGACTACAGATGCGTATCACTCACGTCCGTAGCCATGAAGTGCTTTGAAAGGTTGGTAATGGCTCACATCAACACCATTATCCCAGAAACCCTAGACCCACTCCAATTTGCATACCGCCCAAACAGATCCACAGATGATGCCATTTCTATTACACTCCACACTGCCCTTTCCCACCTGGACAAAAGGAACACCTATGTGAAAATGCAATTCATTGACTACAGCTCAGCGTTCAACACCATAGTACCCTCAAAGCTCATCACTAAACTAAGGATCCTGGGACTGAACACCTCCCTCTGCAGTTGGACTTCCTGACGGGCCGTCCCCAGGCGGTGAGGGTAGGTAGCAACACATCTGCCACGCTGATCCTCAACACTGAAGCTCCCCAGGGGTGCGTGCTCAGCCCCCTCCTGTACTCCCTGTTCACCCACGACTGCATGGCCAGGTACTACTCCAACACCATCTTTAAGTTTGCAGATGACACAACAGTGATAGGCCTGATCACCGACTACGATGAGACAGCCTATAGGGAGGAGGTCAGAGACCTGCCAGAATAACAACCTATCCCTCAAGAAGTCAGGTGCAGGAGAGCAGAGTATGATTAAATAAAGCACACTTTATTATAGTTCCAAACCGGGAGCACAACAAAACAAACGCGCTCAAAAAACTGAACAATAAAGTAAAGCGCTAAAGGAACTTCACTTGACATGAAAATAATTACACACAAAACATGATGGAAAACAGAGGGTTAAATACAAGTAGATTGATTGGGGAAATGAAAACCAGGTGTGCATGAAAACAAGACAAGACAAATGGATATATGAAAAATGGAGCGGCGATGGCTAGAAAGCCAGTGACGTCGATCACTGAACGCCGCCCAAACAAGGAGAGGAGCCGCCTTCGGCGGGAGTCGTGACAACTACAGGAAAATGAGGACTGAGCATGCCCCCATTCTCGACGGGGCTGTAGTGGAGTAGGTTGAGAGCCTCAAGTTCCTTGGTGTCCACATCAACAACAAACTAGAATGGTTCAAACACACCAAGACAGTTGTGAAGAGGGCACGACAAAGCCTATTCCCCCTCAGGAAACTAAAAAGTTTTGGCATTGGTCCTGAGATCCTCAAAAGGTTCTACAGCTGCAACATCGTGAGCATCTTGACTGGTTGCAATCACTGCCTAGTATGGCAACTGCTCGGCCTCTGACCGCAAGGCACAACAGAGGGTAGTTCGTACAGCCCAGTACATCACTGGGGCTAAGCTGCCTGCTATCCAGGACCTCTACACCAGACTGTGTCAGAGGAAGGCCCTAAAAATTGTCAAAGATCCCAGCCACCCCAGTCATAGACTGTTCTCTCTATTACCGCATGGCAAGCGCTACCAGAGTGCCAAGTCTAGCACAAAAAGGCTTCTCGACAGTTTTTACCCCAAAGCCATAATCAAATGGCTACCCGGACTATTTGCATTGTGTGCCCCTCCAACCCCTCTATTATGCTGCTGCTACTCTCTGTTCATCATATATGCATAGTCACTTTAACTATACATTCATGTACATACTCCCTCAATCAGCCTGTCTAACTGGTGTCTGTATATAGCCTCGCTACTTTTATAGCCTCCCTACTGTATATAGCCTGTCTTTTTACTGTTGTTTTATTTCTTTACTTACCTATTGTTCACCTAATACCTTTTTGCACTATTGGTTAGAGCCTGTAAGTAAGCATTTCACTATATTCGGCGCATGTGACAAATAAACTTTGATTTGATCTGTGATTGAAATTCACTGTATACTACAAACAAAAAAACATCGTTTTTTTGTGTGCCTGTCACGAATTTCCTATAATTTCACAGTAATCTGTGATACTGTGTTGATAGTCTACCCACTGGACACACACTGGTTGAATCAACATTGTTTCCACATAGAAATTGTGTTGAACCAACGTGAAATAGAAGTTGATATGATGTCTGTGCCCAGTTGGTAGGCCTACTGGCTACCGCTGGTCAATGAGGAGAGTTTGCGCTGCCGGAAACACAAGGTGCACAGTCCTTATGCCCGAGCTTGCTGAGCACTGCTGTCCTGTAATAACCCACTGGGCAAAAACTGGTTCAATCAACGTTGTTTGCACGTAATTTCAACAACCCCAAAATATGTGATCACCTTGAACCAACGTGGAAAATTGAATGGATTTGAAAAAAGTTAGCAATATAAGGTAATTTCGTCTAATTTCACCCAACTTTTAACCTACATCCAATGACATGGTGATTTTTAAAATTGGTTTTATGTTGAATTCACGTTAGTTGACAACTCAACCAAATGTAAATCAAAACTAGACATTGATATGAAGTCTGTGCCCAGTGGGTAGCTAGATAGATAATACCAAGCCAGTGTGACAGCTAAAGCACATTTGTTGCTTTTGAAGTCTGATAAAATCTACATGATTCTGAACACTCTCAAGTCCTGACTTCGGCAGACAAGTTTCAAATTCTAGCCTCAAGCATAAACTAGTATAACTACCTAGCTGTGGATGGCTCATTAGGACGTCTGACTAAACTGACTAAACCGAATCCGTTCGTCCCCACTCAACTGGTATAGACCAGGCGTGTCCGTATAGCCTCCCCGGAGATAGAGAGCCTGCCTGCATCCAGATGTTTCGTGTTTCTGTGACGCGCATCGCTCGTTGACATCGGGGAAGAAGAGCTGAAGTCCGGGTGGACGCAGTTCAGATAGACCGTGTTGGAAATAAGGACATAACTTGTTGGCGCTTCTTTGTTTGTCAAATTAACGTTTCAAATGAATCGATTTGAATGTCAAATTATCGCATTTAACTAGGCTATTTAAATTCCTTGTCACTACTATGGAGTAACTTTTCAAGCGGATTTGAGGCGCGCAAAGTGTGAACCGAAGGGGAACTTTCTTTCTGCGGAGGTGTTCACACACTCACAACCAGCCGTGTGGGAATGGAGGTCCGCTGGCTGAAGACCCTGCTGTGTGTGTGGTTGAGTGTGTGTTCGTCCCTTCGAGCACACCCTATAGATACAAACCATGAGAACGGTATGTGTTTACGATATTGACTCCCGCAAAACTGTTTCTCAGAACAATGGTTAGGTTGCACGGTGTATGTGTGTGCGTGTGTGTGTATGTGTGTAACATGATTTGATGATAATATTAAAAGTATGTCTGCCAGGATCTGTTAGTCATTGTATCTAATCAATCAGTGACTGTGTTGAAATGTTAGACTACTTTTTGCATTAATTTAGGGTCAGTTACATCATTGGAACATTGACACTGTGTGTAGACCGCACAGTCTCTCTTTCTCTCTTTCTCTCTCTCTCTTTCTCTCTCTCTCTCTCCCTCTCTCTCTCTCTCTCTCTCTCTCTCTCTCTCTCATGACTTAGTGAGGTAAAACTATGGGTCCTATCGTAGGCTATGAAAAACAAGTATTATTTTAGATAGCGTCCCTTTTCATCTGTGCTATGACTATAGGACAGGGGGTTTTCTTGTTGGGTTATGTGAATTGGAAACACTCCTGGCCTCAGGTGGATGAAACCCTTTCAAACTACCAGAAACCTTGTTATTATTCATTCTGAATCTGATATCAAAAGAGCCAGAGACAACCACTTCAATAGACAACATACAGTACTCTGTAGTTTAGTGAACTACTTAGCAGGGTTGAATGTTATGCAAAGAATGGTTATAATGTCACATTAACTCTATACACTGTGCTTCTCTGCAATTATTCATTATGTAAGCTTTATGTGAGAAAGGGTTACATGTAACACTACACACAGTGGACTCTGTAACAAGGCAGGGTTACATGTAACACTTTACACAGTGGACTCTGTAACAAGGCAGGGTTACATGTAACACTTTACACAGTGGACTCTGTAACAAGGCAGGGTTACATGTAACACTACACACAGTGGACTCTGTAACAAGGCAGGGTTACATGTAACACTTTACACAGTGGACTCTGTAACAAGGCAGGGTTACATGTAACACTACACACAGTGGACTATGTAACAAGGCAGGGTTACATGTAACACTTTACACAGTGGACTCTGTAACAAGGCAGGGTTACATGTAACACTTTACACAGTGGACTCTGTAACAAGGCAGGGTTACATGTAACACTACACACAGTGGACTATGTAACAAGGCAGGGTTACATGTAACACTTTACACAGTGGACTCTGTAACAAGGCAGGGTTACATGTAACACTTTACACAGTGGACTCTGTAACAAGGCAGGGTTACATGTAACACTTTACACAGTGGACTCTGTAACAAGGCAGGGTTACATGTAACACTTTACACAGTGGACTCTGTAACAAGGCAGGATTACATGTAACACTACACACAGTGGACTCTGTAACAAGGCAGGGTTACATGTAACACTACACACAGTGGACTCTGTAACAAGGCAGGGTTACATGTAACACTTTACACAGTGGACTCTGTAACAAGGCAGGGTTACATGTAACACTTTACACAGTGGACTCTGTAACAAGGCAGGATTACATGTAACACTACACACAGTGGACTCTGTAACAAGGCAGGGTTACATGTAACACTTTACACAGTGGACTCTGTAACAAGGCAGGATTACATGTAACACTACACACAGTGGACTCTGTAACAATGCAGGATTACATGTAACACTACACACAGTGGACTCTGTAACAAGGCAGGATTACATGTAACACTTTACACAGTGGACTCTGTAACAAGGCAGGGTTACATGTAACACTTTACACAGTGGACTCTGTAACAAGGCAGGATTACATGTAACACTACACACAGTGGACTCTGTAACAAGGCAGGGTTACATGTAACACTTTACACAGTGGACTCTGTAACAAGGCAGGATTACATGTAACACTACACACAGTATGTGCAAGTCATAAAACCACTAACTTTGTGTTGTTGTCCTGGTCTCCATTTGGCCGCAGATTATCCATTATATTGACCAGATACTCTAGTGGCCACTCTAACAATGAAAATACATTTCTTAATAAATGGAAGGCAGTCAGGAGGAGGCTAGATCAGGTGGGACCATTTTAGCCAATGTGTCCTATTTATATTAGTATACTCGTAACAATCTAAACATTACAAAACTTACATTCGATCAAATAAGGCACGCATAGCAATAAGGTACACATTTACAAATGCTGTTTTGAATTAAAATACAATTTTACCTAAACACTGAAGAAGGCTGTAAAGCTGTAAAGTCTGAGAATGCTATCCCTGATGCGGGGAAAATAGTTAAAAACATTGAATAATGAAGTAAGCTTTATGCAACATCTTTTTGATTGCGAACCCATTAAGTGGTTAGAGCGTTGGGCCAGTAACCGAAAGGTTGCTGGATCGAATCCCTGAGCTTACAAGGTAAGTATCTGTCGTTCTGCACCTGAGCTAGGCAGTTAACCCACTGTTCCCCGGGCGCCGAAGACGTGGATGTGGATTATGGCAGCCCCCCGCACCTCTCTGCTTCAGAGGGGTTGGGTTAAATTCGGAAGACACATTTCAGTTGAAGGCATTCAGTTGTACAACTGACTAGGTATCCCCAGTTCATTACACCACTTCCTTTGTCTGAATTTGCAGTATTTACACACAGAGTGCAATGGTTCTCTTGATTACACATAGCAAATAAGCCATTCCATATTTTGTTAACCAAATTCGACACTCATTGACCATCACAAAAAAACTCCTCGCTTGGTGAAAGAAAAAAATGAATAAAATGCCAACAGCTGGAGTAGACAGATTTTGGGCCCAGTTATCTCTCTCGCTTCACCTCTTCCTCTCTGATTTGGCCCACCAGATTCCCTGGCGCTCACTGTAGGAACTGATTGCCTGTCAAATCCATATATTTAATCAGTCTGTTTGTCCCCACTTCCTTCAAGATGTCCTACATGGTTCCTGTACACAAAAAAAGCTAAGGTAACTGAACTAAATGACTATCACCCCGTAGGAGCTCATGTAACAGTATGACTTTAGACCGTCCCCTCACCCATACACGGGCGCGAACCAGGGACCCTCTGCACACATCAACAACAGTCACCCACGAAGCATCGTTACCCATCGCTCCACAAAAGCCACGGCCCTTGCAGAACAAGGGGAACCACTACTTCAAGGTCTCAGAGCAAGTGAAGTCACCGATTGAAACACAATTTAGCGCGAACCACCGCTAACTAAGCTAGCGTTTCACATCCGTTACACTCACATCTGTCATCATGATGTGCGTTGAGAGGATATTTAAGGACCATATCACCTCCACCTTAGCCAACAACCTAGACCCACTACAATTCGCATACCATCCCAACAGATCCAAGGATGAAGCAATCGTCATTGCACTGCACACTGCCCTATCCCACCTGGACAAGACAAATACCTATGTAATGTTCATCACTAAGCTCAGGCCCTAGGTCATAACCCCTCCCTGTGCAACTAGGCCCTGAACATCCTGATGGGCTGACCCCAAGTGGTAAAGGTGGTCAACAACACCTGCACCACGTTGATGCTCAACGCGGGTGCCCCACAGGGTGCCCCTGTTCATCTATAAGTGCGTGGCCACGCACATCTCCAACTCAATCATCAAGTTTGCAGATGACACAGCAGTGGTAGGCCTGATTATCAACAATGACGAGACAGCCTACAGGGAGGAGGTGAGAGCCATTGTGGAGTGGTGCCAGGAAAATAACCTCTACCTCAACGTCAACAAAATAAAGGAGCTGATCGTGGACTACAGGACACAGCAGAGAGAGAGAGCACCCCTGCATCCACAACGACGTGCCACAGTGGAAACGGTCAAAAGCTTTATGTTCCTCCGCGTGCACATAACTGATGACCTAATGGTCCCTTCACATAGACAACTACAGGGCACTCCAGAGGGTGGTGTGGTCAGCCCACAACATCATTAGGGGCACACTGCTTGCCCTCCATGACATCTACAACACCTGGTGTCACAGGAAGGCCAAGAAGTTCAAAGACTGACACCATTATGGCTGTCTCTCTATATATGGGAAAGTTATGGTGGTGCTAGAAAATAAATGATCTCTTTCTGCATTAGCCATCAATCTGTTATGGTTGGACAAATGCGTTTATATTGTCTGTGTAGACTGCTCTGTGGCGGAAGTTTTACGTTTTTGACTTTTAAGACAGTGAAATGTGCACCACAAACATTTGTAAAAGAAAAAAAAGACAAGTATTGGAAATAAAATAATATATCAACAAACATTACTGGACTAACAAACTGGCTGACTAACCTTTTCAGGAACTTCAGTATTCCTTGGCCTTGGGTAGCAGCAGCAGATCGTTTCATCTTCTTTATCCTGGGCCAAATACATTTATTCAGTGAGTCTAAATTATTAACATTAGCAGCTGGCTGCATGATTGTTTCAATCTAGCTGCTAATGTTAGCTAGCTATCTAGCTAGGCTACTCTAAAGCTAACATTAGAAGTTGTGTTAGCTAGCTATATGGGGCGGCGGGGTAGCCTAGTGGTTAGAGCGTTGGACTAGTAACCGGAAGGTTGCAAGTTCAAACCCTCGAGCTGACAAGGTACAAATATGTTGTTCTGCCCCTGAACAGGCAGTTAACCCGCTGTCATTGAAAATAAGAATTTGTTCTTAACTGACTTGCCTAGTTAAATAAAATAGACTAATAGCTAGTTTTAGAGGATGATTAAAATGCTTTTATTAACTGCAATTTTCCATTAAAATTTGTGTTTGCTCTCTCATAAGGCAGGCAACCAGGCATGCAGGATAGAAGGGTTTCTTCCACTAGATAACACACAGCTGATTCCACAGACCGGAGAGGAGCGTGATCGAAGAAAGAAACCAAGTGCAGAGTTAAACAACGAGGTGCTGGTGCAACCAAACAGCTGTTTAAAGGCGTAGTTGATGAGGCTCTGTATAGGGTGTAGCTAGGAGACCATTGTGAATCCACCTGTCGCAACGAGCGTGTGGGTTAACTGCTTTCTTTTCTATTGCAAAACGTTTTTCTATGATGTGAACTAATTCATGTCTGATAAACGCATTCGGGGATGCTGCTTTGAAATTGGTGTGGAGTTGCCCCACCAGATTGAAAAGTACAAGGGCAAAATCTGTCTCGCCACATGTTTTCTGGTGGCTCTGTCTCTTTCAGACCCAGAAATCTGTTTATCATGTTGTATCAGACATGGTCTGAAGCATGAGTGTGTATTAGCCAACCTGACAGTGTGTGTGTGTGTGTGTGTATACGTTTGTGTATATTTTGATTGGCTTGCTTGTTGATCTTTCTGTCAATTCTCATTCATTGTCTTGTCTGTCCCTCAGTGATCAATCTACTGGAGGCTCTCAACATGTCCCGCCCCTTAAAGGGTGTATCCAAAGTCCAGGGGGAGTGGCCTGGAACCCAGGCCTACAAACTCCGCCCCCGCTCACCTCACCTGACCCTTCCCGAACAATACTCCCACTACCTTGTTTCCTCACTGCAAGGCAGTCTGGGAATTCACCTGATGGCACGTCAGGGTGCAGACTCCAGTGGCACTCTGCTCTCTTTCTCCTCCTCCTCCTCTTCCTCGCCCCTCCTCCAACTCTACTCCTCTACCCGCTCCAAATCTCTGCGTCTGGACCACCAGGCTGGCTTGGAAGGCCAGGGACTTGCCAGTGTCCTGTTCCCAGGAGGAAGTCCCTTCTCTGGGGGAGGCTGGGTGCGGTTGGCCCTGGCCCTGGAGGCTGGCCGTGTGTCTCTGTTTGTGGACTGTAGAGAGGCAGTGGTTATACAGAGAGACAAAGAGGAGAGAGTCAAACTACAGCTGCCCCCAGATCTAGTCATCACACTGGCCAGCACACAGGGTGACATGGAGAGCAAGTTCACTGTGAGTAAACACACTCACACACATATATTCACATGTACACACATGCAAGTATGCACTCGATAACTGTTTCTCTTTCTCTCTCTCCCCTTCTATTGCTCCATCACTGTCTCTCTGTAGGGTTATGTGCAGACAGCTGAGATCTCTACCAGAGCGTATCAGAGGCGTCCGTGGCAATGTGACAACATTACAGGTACAGGTTTTTTAATCTGGCTTTTGGTTTTATGGCTACTTTGCCATTAAGACAAGTCCATGTCATTCTCTACGAATGAGGAACTGAGTGTACTAATCTATTACTGTAGTATTAGCCCTCCTTCAGCTTCTCACACTCCCTGTCATATAATAATCCAACCATTATGATTGGCTGGAACAGGGTCATGAATTTTGACCTCTTTGACCTCTAGTCCTCTCTGACCTCACTCTGACAGGACCACCCTGAGGCCAGACCACCCAATCACAGAAAGATGTGTGTGTGTGTAGGGGGGGATTGTATTACTATCCTTGTGGAAATCCCCAAAAGTCCCCACAAGAATAGTAAAACAAGGAAAATTCTCCCTCGTGGGACATTTACCAGGTTCCCACAAGGACAAAGGATATTTTAGGCTTAGGGGTTAGGTTTAGGGTTACAATTAGAGTTAGGGTTAGAATTAGGGTTAGGAGTTAGGGTTATAGGAAAATAGTGTTTTGAATGGAAATAAATGTTAGGTCTCCACAAGGATAGTAAAACATATGCTGTGTGTGTGTGGGCATGTGTGCTCGTGTGTGTGTCCTCTTGTACATGCTCGTGCGTGTGTGTGCACTGTGGGGCTCTGGGGACTAGTGTAGATATTATACGTGGTCCCCCGGCTACTTCCTATAGGTTGTATATTTATGAATTCTAAGTTTAGAGTCTAACTGTTAATTCACATTTTCAGACAGATTAACTACTGTTTTTGTATTATATCAACTGATTACTGGCTTCCTCCTCTCCCTCCCTCTTTCACTCTCGCTCCCCTTTCCCCTCATCCCCCCTCACTCACTCTCTTTCTCTGTTCTTCTCCCCTCACCCTTCCCCTCTTTCTCAGATTCTCTGCAAGGCCCTCCCCATGCCCAGCTCAATAACTCTGCTCCAGTAAACAGGGTTGACAGTGGACCTGGGCTGGAACCTCAGCATGATATAGCCAACTACCAGCCACATAACCCCTCTCTCCACCCCCATCATCCCCAGGGCGACCAGCCCCAGAGGGGTGGGGTGCTTCTGGGTCCTCCATCACCCCATGGGGTGAAACCTGTGTCTCAGTCCCAGGGCGAGGACTGGCTGAGGGGGTTGGAGGAGAGGCTAGAGGGCCTGGAGCGCATGCTGGACATGGTCAAGGCCCAGGTAGCCACAGCAAAGTCATGTATTATAATGTGATGTTTTTTTAAAGATTTCAATGGGCAATTGAGGTATACTCATCCTTATTCACGCAAGACTGACTATTGGCTATTTATTTCTGTGTGTGTGTGTCTCTGTGTGTGTGTGTAGAATGTGGACCTGCAGGCGCGTGTGCAGTATCTGGAGGGGTGTGAGTGTGTGAGGCGTGGGTGTGTGTGGGAGGGGAGACAGGTGGAGGAGGGGCATCGCTGGGAGACGCACCGGAACACATTCTGTACCTGCACCTCTGGACAGGTCACCTGCTCTGCTCCTACTGACGGTCGGTACCGTACTGCACACACACAAACACAGGCATACCAGTGTTTCCCACTAACATTTGTTTCAGCAGCAGTGGCAAAGTAAGTGCGGGTGGTGGGGAATATACACATTTAGCCATGGGGCAGAGATACATTTTCACAGTTTTAATGCTAGTTTCTTGCAATTCTACACATTTTGCCATGGTTTCACACTGGGCACAGACATCAATTCAATGTATTTCCACATTGGTTCAATGTCATTTCATTAAAATGATGTGGAATCAACGTTGATTCAACCACCGTGTGGATTTTGCCGTGTTCTTATGTTATCTGAGTCACTCAAACACATAACAAAATCAATGGGGGCCCCATGCCAGGACATTTTTGGTTTGTTTTTATTTTGGTGATTGTTAGGTCTCAAAGATGATCCTATTTAAAATATGTAGCTCCATTATATACTTAACAGTTCCTTCAGAAAGTATTCAGACCTATTGACTTTTTCCACACTTTGTTACGTGTCAGCCTTATTCTAAAATGGATAGAAAATAAAATGGTCCTCAGCAATCTACATACAATACCCCATAATGACAAAGGCAAAAACATAAAAACTGAAATAGCTTATTTACATAAGTATTCAGACCCTTTGCTATGAGACACGAAATTGAGCGCAAGGTGCATCCTGTTTCCATTGATCATTCTTGAGATGTTGATTGCAGTCCACCTGTTGTAAATTCAATTGATTAGAGATTACTTGGAAAGTGCATGTCAGAGCAAAAACCAAGCTATGAAGTCAAAGGAACGGTCCGTAGAGCTCAGAGACAGTATTGTGTCGAGGCGCAGATTTGGGGAAGGGTACCAAAAAATTTTCCAAGGTTCCCAAGAACACAGTGGCCTCCATCATTCTTAAATCGAAGAAGTTTGGAACCATCAACACTCTTCCTAAAGCTGGAGCAATCGGGGGAGAAGGGACTTGGTCAGGGAGGTGACCAAGAACCCAATGGTCACTCTGTCAGAGCTTTAGAGTTCCTCTGTGGAGATGGGAGAACATTCCAGAAGGACAAACACCAATCAGGCCTTTATGTTAGAGTGGCGAGACAGAAGCCACTCCTCAGTAAAAGGCCCAAAAGGCACCTAAAGAGTTTGCCAAAAGGCACCTAAATACTCTCAAACCATAAGAAACCAAATTCTCTGGTCTGATGAAACCAATATAGAACTCTGTGGCCTGAATGCCAAGCGTCACGTCTGGAGGAAACCTGGCACCATCCCTACTGGGAAGTATGGTGGTATCAGCATCACTTTGTGGAGATGTTTTTCAGTGGCAGGGACTGGTACTAGTCAGAGGCAAACATTAAAGGAGAAAAGTACAGAGAGATCCTTGATGAAAACCTGCACCAGAGCGCTCAGAACCTCAGACTGGGGTGAAGGTTCACTTTCCAACAGGACAACGACCCTAAGCACACAGCCAAGACAACGCAGGAGTGGCTTCGGAACAAGTCTCTGAATGTCCTTGAGTATCCCAGCGAGAGCTCGGACTTGAACCCGATCAAACATCTCTGGAGAGACCTGAAAATAGCTGTGCAGCAATGCTCCCCATCCAACCTGACAGAGCTTGAGAGGATCTACAGAGAAGAATAGGAGAAACTCTCCAAATACAGGTGTGCCAAACTTGTAAAAACATCATATCCAAGAAGACTCTAGGCTGTAATAGCTGCCAAAAGTGCTTAAGCAAAGTACTGAGTAAAAGGTCTGAATACATTTACATTTAATGTAAATGGTGATATTTCATTTTTATTTTTATTTATAAATTAACAAAAATGTATAAAAAAACGTTTTTGCTTTGTCATTATGGGGTATTGTGTTTGGATTGAAGAGGGGGAAAAATGATTTAATCAATTGTAGAATAAGGCTGTAACCTAACATAATGTGGAAAAGGTCAAGCGGTCTGAATACTTTCCTAAGGCACTGTACCGTATATCTGGTTTAAGTATCAGATTTTTTGGGAGTGGCGGCAACGATTTATGAATATGGGTAAACACTGCACACACGCACGCACAAGACACAAACAACACTCACCCACACAAGCATCCAATGTGTGAAACAAACAGAGGCATACATTGCTGCCCCCCCAGAATCCCGCCCCTGTCGTAATGGGGGTGTGTGTGTCTCTTTGACCTCTGACCTTGCTGGGTTCCGCTGCCTCTGCCCCCCCTATACCACCGGGACATACTGTGAAACACAGCTAACACAGGTACTACCACATAGAATAGACATTTAAACTATTCTAGATGAGTGTATTAGACTAGACAAAACTTGACCATACTAGTGGAGTGTGTTGGTGTGATCCTTGTGGCTGTTTGGTTTATCTGACAGGTCAGCAGAACATTTGACAGGCTTGAGGTGGGTCAGAACTCTGACAGGTTTGGACACCACTTTATAGAGTTTTGTGTTTTCTAGAGTTGTGTGTGTCATAGAGTTTTCTTGTGTCCTGCAGAGCTGTGTGTTTTCTAGAGTTGTGTGTGTCGTAGAGTTTTCTTGTGTCCTGCAGAGCTGTGTGTTTTCTAGAGATGTGTGTGAGTACTGTAGAGCAGCGATTCACAACTTTTTCCTTTCCAGGGAAATCACTGTCAAAAGCTCTTGAGGACCACCATTAACAGTCGCAATTTTTTTTTTACATAAAATATCTTAGCGGTCGAATTTAGAGTACATTTTTACAGCGAATGTAACAGATTAAACATGACCCCACTAAGCCACCCTTCTTCTTGACAGACTGCTTGCTTAATCCGGAAGCCAGCCGCACCAATCTGTCGTACAGCTGGCGACCGAAGTCAGCGTGCATTCGCCCAGCCGGCCAAACCCTCCCCTAACCCAGACGATGCTGGGCCAATTGTGCGCCACCTCATGGGTCTTCCGGTCGCGGCTGGCTGCGACACAGCCCGGGACACAAACCCGGATCTGTAGCGACGCCTCTAGCACTGCGAAGCAGTGCCTTAGACCGCTGTGCCACTCTGTATAGGCCCCAAAATGGATGTTTGTTAAACAATTTGCGAAATTGTTTATAACATCATTATGTTATTATTTTTGGAAGAAAAACAAATTAAAACAATTGAGGCCCACCTGCAGTACCTCCGCATACCACAAGTTAAAAACCACTGCTGTAGAGTTGTGTTGTAGAGTTGCGTGTGAGCTGCAGAGCTGTGTTTTCTAGAGTTTTGCTTCGCTGTAGAATTGCATGCTGAGTAGTTCGTTTTGTAGATTTTTCCTGAGATGTAAATAGCGTGTAGTGATCTGCTGTGGGGTAGTGCTGTGTTGGTAAACAATCTGGGTTGAGTTTCCCAAAGCCTTCATAGCTAAAGTTGTACTTATCTCTCAAGGACTGAGACCCAAATTACTCTGAAAGTCAATTTATGGTCAATCCGAGATCTGCAGTGGCCATATAGCATTTACAGCAATGCGGCCTCTGCAGAAGTCAGAACATTCATACTTCTTGCGCTTCGGGGAGCTGTCATACGCATCCAATAAATTGGTCTGCACCACACCACTCGTAGTGATTCAGATATAATCTCTTTAGCCATCCAGCTAATTACGAGCAACTGCCTAAACGAAAAGACAAAACATTAGCTCTTCTGAGATGTTGGAGTCCGTTTCCCAGCACTTGACATAGGAGCTCAGCCAAGATAGCATGAGGGTAAAAGGCTGCACAGTTTTCCCACCTGCATCTCCATCCCGAATCTCACAATTGCCCCCCAGCAAAAAATAGCATAGATTTAGGCTATTGTTTATATGTGTATTTCACACTATGTTGAGGTAACAATCAGAGTATAATGCTTGAGTGTATGTCAACCCCAACACATGTTCATGTCATCGTTATCAATCAACTGCATTACTGTTAAAACCGACTTTGACTGCCACCACCACTTTTTACAAACCTGAAAAGGGACAACTTCTAAATGTTATGCAGTGAAAACAGCCAAATATATCCAAATGGGATTTTGGTAACCATATACTGGGCCTGTTACAATATATCAATCATGATGGATTTGACAAATATCCACTTTGTTAGATCAGATTTGTTGAATGTGTGCCAATCCAGCATCCTTCTATCCCCCACTATCTGCTCTCCATTGACCTCTTTGCCACATCTATCCCCATTATCTCCCCGATCTCTTTCAGGCGTTCAAACTCATGTTGGTGTCTTTTAAATCCCTACACGAGGTATCATAAAGATGTATTTTATTTGTGAACTTGTTCTTAACAGTGGTGAGAGGAGGACGGCTCATAATAATGTCTGGAACAGTGTGAATGGAATGGCATTAAAGACATGGAAACCATGTGTTTGATACAATTCCACTGATTCCACTCCAGCCATTACCAGGGGCCTGTTCTCCCAATTAAGGTGCCACTAACCTCTTGTGGTTCTGATAGCCTTTCATAAAAGTTCTCCATGTTTTTTGTCAAGGAAGTTGTCAAGGAAGTGAGTTTGTGTTTATACAGGATGTACCACCCCCACCAACCATCAACCAATCATTTCAATGCGGCGCTATACGGAGCTATGCAGGGCCCTCTGCATTGTTGCTACATTTGGGAGGTGCACGGTGTCACCGTATGGAGCTCGATTTGGCCTCTGTAATCCTCTGGAATCTTAGCAATTGCAAATCACACCCGCCGTACGGAAACCTCCTGACCGCATTGCTGGATCAAGTACAAATCGTCTTTTAAACAAAGTGCTTCATTCATTGTCAAAAATACATTTCTCAATTGTTACTCCCTCAGGCCTGGTGCGGCTAGGTTGTTGAGAGAAAAACTCCACTTTATCTACGAGGTTTTCTGGAAACTCACACTGCTTTGTAGTACTTAATGCCTAACATTAGACTAGCATTGTCCTGATGTTTGATGGAGAATGCTGCACTGAGTTAGGGAGGGTTAAAGGCGCTGTGTGTGTGTGTGTGTGTGTGTGTGTGTGTGTGTGTGTGTGTGTGTGTGTGTGTGTGTGTGTGTGTGTGTGTGTGTGTGTGTGTGTGTGTGTGTGTGTGTGTGTAGGCATGCTGGCAGCCCCGTCCAGAGGGCAGCTGTAGAGGTCAGAGTTTGCCTCAGCGTCGCTGGTCCTTCAGCCCCGCCCATGGCCGCTGTGACCACTTCCTGTTCTGCACAGGAAACAGCAACAACAACTTCCTCTCCCTCGAGGCCTGCCAGGAGCAGTGCATGATGGGAGCCTGCTGCTTCCGCCTGCCCAAATGGAGCCCTCTCATTGGCTACGACAGCCAGGGCAATGGTCGCCATGGATACAACACAACCTCCAACCAGGAGCAGAGTGGAAGGGGCCAAAAGGAGGAAGAGGCATGGTTTGGAGAAATAACTGACAAGAGGACATTGGAGGAGGACGGATCTGATCACTTTGGTTACCAGTGGTTCAACCTGACCAGGCCAGACCAGCAGAGAGAAAGAAAGGAGGAGAGAGGGAGAGAGAAAAATGCTAGTGGGTTTGACGGGACAGATGCTGATTTCATCTACAGCTGTGAGTACCTGTCTGTGTCAGCCTGTCAGGCCAGGGTCAGGGACCTGCAGGGAGAGGGAGAGGCTGTGAGTTTCTCCCCCGGCCAGCGCTGCTCTGAGGTGGGTTGCGTCCACGCCTGTGGCTGCCTCTACCATAGCCTGCCACGGAGCTACGGGGAGAGGTTCAGGCATGGCTGTGAAGAGTGTTTGTGTGATCAAAGCGGAGCGGTGCAGTGTGGGTGTAGTCAACTGACACAGCGGAAGGAGATACGAGACCTGACCCTGAAAGAGAGGCGCCAGTACCAACGAGCCATCAGGAGGCTCTACGCACAGCCAGGTACACCTGTGTGCAGCTAAATCCCAACTAGATAGTTACACCTGTGTACAGCTAACTCCCAACCAGCTAGGTACACCTGTGTACAACTAACTCCCAACTAGCTAGGTACACCTGTGTACAGCTAACTCCCAACCAGCTAGGTACACCTGTGTACAGCTAACTCCCAACCAGCCAGGTACACCTGTGTGCAGCTAACTCCCAACTAGATAGTTACACCTGTGTACAGCTAACTCCCAACTAGCAAGGTACACCTGCGTACAGCTAACTCCCAACCAGCTAGGTACACCTGTGTACAGCTAACTCCCAACTAGCTAGGTACACCTGTGTACAGCTAACTCCCAACCAGCTAGGTACACCTGTGTACAGCTAACTCCCAACCAGCTAGGTACACCTGTGTACAGCTAACTCCCAACCAGCTAGGTACACCTGTGTACAGCTAACTCCCAACCAGCTAGGTACACCTGTGTACAGCTAACTCCCAACCAGCTAGGTACACCTGTGTACAGCTAACTCCCAACCAGCTAGGTACACCTGTGTACAGCTAACTCCCAACCAGCTAGGTACACCTGTGTACAGCTAACTCCCAACCAGCTAGGTACACCTATGTACAGCTAACTCCCAACCAGCTAGGTACACCTGTGTACAGCTAACTCCCAACCAGCTAGGTACACCTGTGTACAGCTAACTCCCAACCAGCTAGGTACACCTGTGTACAGCTAACTCCCAACCAGCTAGGTACACCTATGTACAGCTAACTCCCAACCAGCTAGGTACACCTGTGTACAGCTAACTCCCAACTAGCTAGGTACACCTGTGTACAACTAACTCCCAACCAGTCAGGTACCCATGTGTACAACTAACTCCCAACTAGCTAGGTACACCTGTGTACCGCTAACTCCCAACCAGCTAGGTACACCTGTGTACAACTAACTCCCAACCAGCTAGGTACACCTGTGTACAACTAACTCCCAACCAGTCAGGTACACATGTGTACAACTAACTCCCAACTAGCTAGGTACACCTGTGTACAACTAACTCTCAACTAGCTAGGTACACAATTGTTGCTGTTTTGGCTCTGTACTCCATCACTTTGGATTTACATTTACATTTACATTTAAGTCATTTAGCAGACGCTCTTATCCAGAGCGACTTACAAATTGGTGCATTCACCTTATGACATCCAGTGGAGCAGCCACTTACAATAGTGCATCTAAATCTTTTAAGGGGGGGTGAGAAGGATTACTTTATCCTATCCTAGGTATTCCTTAAAGAGGTGGGGTTTCAGGTGTCTCCGGAAGGTGGTGATTGACTCCGCTGTCCTGGCGTCGTGAGGGAGTTTGTTCCACCATTGGGGGGCCAGAGCAGCGAACAGTTTTGACTGGGCTGAGCGGGAACTGTACTTCCTCAGTGGTAGGGAGGCGAGCAGGCCAGAGGTGGATGAACGCAGTGCCCTTGTTTGGGTGTAGGGCCTGATCAGAGCCTGGAGGTACTGAGGTGCCGTTCCCCTCACAGCTCCGTAGGCAAGCACCATGGTCTTGTAGCGGATGCGAGCTTCAACTGGAAGCCAGTGGAGAGAGTGGAGGAGCGGGGTGACGTGAGAGAACTTGGGAAGGTTGAACACCAGACGGGCTGCGGCGTTCTGGATGAGTTGTAGGGGTTTAATGGCACAGGCAGGGAGCCCAGCCAACAGCGAGTTGCAGTAATCCAGACGGGAGATGACAAGTGCCTGGATTAGGACCTGCGCCGCTTCCTGTGTGAGGCAGGGTCGTACTCTGCGGATGTTGTAGAGCATGAACCTACAGGAACGGTCCACCGCCTTGATGTTAGTTGAGAACGACAGGGTGTTGTCCAGGATCACGCCAAGGTTCTTAGCGCTCTGGGAGGAGGACACAGTGGAGTTGTCAACCGTGATGGCGAGATCATGGAACGGGCAGTCCTTCCCCGGGAGGAAGAGCAGCTCCGTCTTGCCGAGGTTCAGCTTGAGGTGGTGATCCGTCATCCACACTGATATGTCTGCCAGACATGCAGAGATGCGATTCGCCACCTTGTCATCAGGTGATACAAGTGATACAATGACTATGAGGTTAAAGTGCAGACTGTCAGTTTTAATTTGAGGTTATTTTCATCCATATCGGTACACCGTGTAGAAATTACTGCACTTTTTGTGTCATGATGAGTGATCATGTAACAGGGGAGGTTAGCATATTTGTGGGAGTATGATATTCGTGTGTCTAACTTCGTCACTCATCATTATCCACGATTATTGTAGGATTATCCGTAATCATGGTAGCATCCACATTAATGTAGAAGTGTTTAGAAACATATTCTATTGTTATTTACAATAAAAGTTACTCCAAAATGACACAATACCATTTATCATTCACTTCTATAGGGCACAAAATAATCTGAAACATGACCAAAACAAAAAGCAAATGGATCCAACAAATTTGTAGAGTCACAAGCTTGATGTGGCTTTGCGTGCTATGAAAATGGGACCAAATACTTTTTACTTCATTAATACACATGTAAATGAATTTGTGCTAATACTTTTGGTCTAAAAGTAGTTTTTTCTAAACGGTTCAACCGATATGGTTGAAAATACCTTCAAACTAAAGCTGTCAGTCTGCACTTTAACCTCTTAGTCGTTGTATAATTTCAAATCCAAAGTGCCGGAGTACAGAGCCAACTACAAAAATTCACTGTCCCAATACCTCAGGATTTCCGTTAGCTAGTAATAGCCGGCTTTTGGCCCCCCAAAAAATAATGAAAAGCCGATTAAATAAAACTGCCGCCAGTCAATTGGCCGGGAGAAAAAAAATGTTGCATTACTAAATAATAATTTTTAGCCTAATCATTGATGGAAATACCAGTCGATGGAAATACATTTAACTGGTCATGCTTATCAGTCTATAGGTTCATTTACATAATTTAGTGGAATTAAATTGGTGCTTGTGTATTTTTGTTAGTCGTTATGTTTATCACACATGCACAGCATACAGCTACAGAGCCTATTCTGTCAGACAGTGCGAGCTGCTGCTACAGCTCCTCAAAAAGCTAATTTGTTACTGCAAGAGTGAAACATTGTTTTATAAGCCCAATCATTGCGCAACAATTATAAATTCAATCGTATGTTAAAAACTGCTTTGATGGCCACGATTAAAAAGCGCTGCTATTTAAATTTCTCAACTGATAATTCCAATTCGTAATTAAGTATATGTGTTCAAAATGCATACTGCCTCCAGCTCATTTCCAATTCGCTATTCAAGTGCATAGGCAACGGTAGGCAGGCTTCATCACGTCACACACCAACTTACAATGAGCTGGAGGCAGTATGCATTTTGAACACATATACTTAATTGTTTGAAACCTGAACATTTTAATGAATATAATGAGGCACGTCTTGCTTTGCTTCAAAGTAAAATCTGACCTTAAAAAAATACTTCCATATGCTATTGACACCAGAGCTTATTTGTGTCATGTTCTATTGGTTTTCAAATCAACTTTCTTTCATTGTCCAGTAGCCATAGGCACGATCCTAGCCATGCTAGTTGTTGCATCTTTAGATCTCCCCTCTTTCTAAATTTCGAACAGATATTTTCATCTCTCTCACATAAAACCTCTCGCATGTGCAGTGAGCTTTTGACAACAGTGTGTTCCCGCTAATTGCATTATGCAAAGAACTTTTGCGACTAAAAACAACAAGGTAACTAATGTAAAATATACTGTGTCTGTAAAATGTATATACTGTAGGTTCAGAACTTTTGTGAAACAACAGAGATAGATGGGAGGGGTTGAGGGTAGCTGAAGAATGAGATTCAAAACAAACAAAATATAAATATTGTAAATACTACTACTAATGTAACGGATGTGAAACGGCTAGCTTAGTTAGCCGTGCGCGCTAAATAGCGTTTCAATCGGTGACGTCACTTGCTCTGAGACCTTGAAGTAGTAGTTCCCCTTGCTCTGCAAGGGCCGCGGCTTTTGTGGAGCGATGGGTAACGATGCTTCGTGGGTGACTGTTGTTGATGTGTGCAGAGGGTCCCTGGTTCGCGCCCGGGTATGGGCGAGGGGACGGTCTAAAGGTCTAAAGTTATACTGTTACACTAAGATAAATACTACATTGTGTCTGTAAAATGTATATAGTATGTACAGTAGAAGCTGGAAGTAAAAGCCTAAGTGTTGTTGTCCATGAGTTAACTCCAATTAGGGGAGGGGTGGTAGGGTTCTGGGAAAATAATAACGGAAAATATATTTAAAAAAATATATATAATAATATATATATATACAGTTGAAGTCAGAAGTTTACATACACCTTAGCCAAACACATTTAAACTTCACAATTCCTGACGTTTAGGTCAGTTAGGATCACCACTTTATTTTAAGAATGTGAAATGTCAGAATAATAGTAGAGAGAATTACTTATTTCAGATTTTATTTATTTCATCACATTCCCAGTGGTTCAGAAGTTTACATACACTCAATTAGTATTTGGTAGCATTGCCTTTAAATTGTTTAACTTGGTCAAACGTTTCGGGTAGCCTTCCACAAGCTTCCCACAATACGTTGGGTGAATTTTGTCCCATTCCTCCTGACAGAGCTGGTGTAACTGAGTCAGGTGTGTAGGCCTCCTTGCTCGCACAGGCTTTTTCAGTTCTGCCCACAAATTTTCTATAGGATTGAGGTCAGGGCTTTGTGATGGCCACTCCAATACCTTGACTTTGTTGTCCTTAAGCCATTTTGCCACAACTTTGGAAGAATGCTTGGGGTCATTATCTATTTGGAAGACCCATTTGTGACCAAGCTTTAACTTCCTGACTGATGTCCTGAGATGTTGCTTCAATATATCCACGTACTTTTCCTCCCTCGTGATCCCATCTATTTTGTGAAGTGCACCAGTCCCTCCTGCAGCAAAGCACCCCCACAACATGATGCTGCCACCCCAGTGCTTCACGGTTGGGATGGTGTTCCACAGCTTGCAGGCCTCCCCTTTTTTCCTCCAAACACAACGATGGTCATTATGGCCAAACAGTTCTATTTTTGTTTCATCAGACAAGAGGACATTTCTCCAAAAAGTACGATCTTTGTCCCCATGTCCAGTTGCAAACCGTAGTCTGGCTTTTTTATGGCAGTTTTGGAGCAGTGGCTTCTTCCTTGCTTTCAGGTGATGTCGATATAGGTCTCATTTTACTGTGGGTATAGATACTTTTGTACCTGTTTCCTCCAGAATCTTCACATGGTCCTTTGTTGTTGTTCTGGTATTGATTTGCACTTTTCACACCCAAGTACGTTCATCTCTAGGAGACAGAACGTGTCTCCTTCCTGAGCAGTATGACGGCTGCGTGGTCCCATGGTGTTTATACTTGTGTACTATTATTTGTACAGATGAACGTGGTACCTTCATGCGTTTGGAAATTGCTCCCAAGGATAAACCAGACTTTTGGAGGTCTACAATTTTTTTTCTGAGGTCTTGGCTGATTTCTATTTCATTTTCCCATGATGTCAAGCAAAGAGGCACTGAGTTTGAAGGTAGGCCTTGAAATACATCCACACCGCCAATTGACTCAAATTATGTCAATTAGCCTATCAGAAGCCTGGAATTTTCCAGGCTGTTTAAAGGCACAGTCAATTTAGTGTATGACCCACTGGCATTGTGATACAGTGAAATAATCTGTCTGTAAACAATTGTTGGAAAAAGTACATGTGTCATGCACAAAGTAGATGTCCTAACCGACTTGCCAGAACTGTAGTTTCTTAACAAGAAATTTGTGGAGTGGTTGAAAAGTGAGTTTTAATGACTCCAACCTAAGTGAATGTAAACTTCCGACTTCAACTGTATATACAATACCAGTCAAAAGTTTGGACACACCTACTCATTCCAGGGTTTTTCTTTATTTTTACTATGTTCTACATTGTAGAATAATGCGTGTAACGTACTGCCTTGTGTGCGTTGCTGCACTTAAAATATGAAGAAATAATAGTTTGTCAACATTTTAAGCTAAACGATCTGATCTGTTGCATCAGCCTCATTTCTTTTCATGTAGCCTAGGCCTACTGGTTGCATAATTTTGGGATCTATCGTCCCACAACTGTCCCAGAGTCTGTTTGGAATAGGCTATTTTTTCTTACACAGAACAACAAGCTGACCAATAGAATAGGTAAACTTTTCTCCTATGGGGGATATTATATTGACATAGGCTAGTGATTTTGCTGTTCGTTACCCATCTTGTTGGCTGAGAAAAAGTAAATGTGGCAGTTATTTTAACATCTTCAAAGTGCGCACGCGAATTCGGACACCGCCGTTGCATCTTCTAGCTGCATATTCTGTTAAGATGAATAAACATAAATGTGATTTCTGTCATTCTAAGCATCGTGGGTGGACGCCCTAATCAGGTTAATGTATCAAATGTCCGTTAAATTAAAAGACTGACGGTCAAATGTCCGGCGCCACATCTTCCTAACGGAAACCCTGGATACCTGTACAGCTAACTCCCTAGCTAGCTAGATACACCTGTACAGCTAACTCCCTAGCTAGCTAGATACACCTGTATAGCTAACTCCCTAGCTAGCTAGATACACCTGTACAGCTAACTCCCTAGCTAGCTAGATACACCTGTATAGCTAACTCCCTAGCTAGCTAGATACACATGTACAGCTAGCTAGATACACTTGTACAGCTAACTCCCTAGCTAGCTAGATACACCTGTACAGCTAACTCCCTAGCTAGCTAGATACACCTGTACAGCTAACTACCTAGCTAGCTAGATACACCTGTTACGGCTAACTCCCTAGCTAGCTAGATACACCTGTACGGCTAACTCCCTAGCTAGCTAGATACACCTGTACAGCTAACTCCCTAGCTAGCTAGATACACCTGTACAGCTAACTCCCTAGCTAGCTAGATGCACTTGTACAGCTAACTCCATAGCTAGCTAGATACACCTGTACAGCTAACTCCCTAGCTAGCTAGATACATCTGTACAGCTAACTCCCTAGCTAGCTAGATACACTTGTACAGCTAACTCCCTAGCTAGCTAGATACACCTGTACAGCTAACTCCCTAGCCAGCTAGATACACCTGTATAGCTAACTCCCTAGCTAGCTAGATACACCTATACAGCTAACTCCCTAGCTAGCTAGATACACTTGTACAGCTAACTCCCTAGCTAGCTAGATACATCTGTACAGCTAACTCCCTAGCTAGCTAGATACACCTATACAGCTAACTCCCTAGCTAGCTAGATACACCTGTACAGCTAACTTCCTAGCTAGCTAGATACACCTGTATAACTAACTCCCTACTAGCTAGGTACACCTGTATAGCTAACTCCCTACTAGCTAGGTACACCTGTATAGCTAACTCCCTACTGGCGAGGTACACCTTATATATCTAACTCCGTACTACTCTATTATCCGTTTACAGCTTTAACTTAAAATGCTGGCAGTGAAATGTCCCTAACGCAATCCCTGGTACACCTGTATAGCTAACTCCCTAGCTAGCTAGGCACATCTGTATAGCAAACTCCCTACTAGCTAGGTACACTTGTACAGCTAACTCTACTAGCTAGGTACTCTGTACAGCTTACTTTACTAGCTAGATACACTTTTACAGCTAACTCTACTAGCCAGGTACTCATGTACAGCTAACTCTTTACTACCCAAGTGTATAGCTAACTGACATTTGTTCTCTATTATACCTTGGATCAGTCTTGTTTTCATGTTGGATTTTGTGTAGGTGTATGGGATGGTTTCACCAAGCTGAGAGCTGAGTTCTCCCCTCAGGCTGGTGGCCACACCTACTTCCTGCCCTGGCAGCGCTACTTCCTGCGGGTGGTGGAGCAGGAGCTCCAGACTGTGTCGTCATGCCAACTGGGTGTTCCGTACTTCGAGTGGACGGTCGACTCTGGTGATCTTTTGACCTCAGCTGTCTGGCAGCCCGAGATGTTTGGAGGGGACGGAGAGAGAGAGAGGAATGGCGAGAGGGAAAGGGATGAAGAGAGGGATAGAGCGAGTGAGGGGGATGGAGAGCAAGAGAGCAACTATGTCTCAGGCTGTGTCCCCCACCACTCCTTCCAGGGCTTGTCTGCACGGTTCCACTGGTCCCCCTGTCTACGACGGAGCTTCAACACCTCGGTTAGCCTCATGATTTTACAATTTTCCTCATGTTTTGAAGCTGTATACACTATGAAATGATTACTGTATGTCATTGCTAAAGGTCAATAAAGTGATCTTTATTTGTCTGTCATGTTTTCCTCTGACGTTGTCCCTTGGTCTCAGCAGGTGTCTGTGCCTGACGCGGTGAGCGTCCAGAAGCTACTGTCCCAGGGAAACTTCCTGTTGTTCTCCCAGGCTCTGCAGGGGCTGTCTGGGCTATTTAGGCTCTGGGTGGGGGGCCACATGGCTTCTCCTCTGGCCGCCTATGACCCCCTCTACCTCTCACACGCCGCTTTCATCGACAAGCTCTGGACACACTGGCAGGACAGGCACAGAGACGTGCACACTCATGAAGAAGCTCATGGGCACACTCACCTACACACCAAGTACCCGGTGAGGCAGCGTCTCGTCAAGATGAAGCCGTTCGGCATTGCTCCTGATGATGTGATGTCTTCACGGGAACAACTGTGTGTGGTGTATGTACCCATAACCCTCGGAGCTCCCTGCAATGTGACATCATCACTCTATGCCGAAAGAGGGAAGGGCCGCCACAGAGGAGCGAAAGACACTGCCAGCTATCACAGAAAGAGACAAGATACACAAAACAACCATAAACACAGCACCTATGATTACAATGCACAAGGCTATGATGGCTTTGACCACAGTGGTTACAATCGCAATGGATATGACAGACAAGGTTTCAACCGCATGGGCTGGGACCTGCTTGGTTACAGTAAGGATGGTTTGGACCGTGACCACATCGACAGAGAGGGCTATGACATTTCTGGATACAACCGCTATGGGTTTAACCGCCACAATGTTACATGGTTCGGGATGCGCTGGGATGGATTGTTTATGAGGGAGGAGGAGAGAGAAGAGGAGACTCAGGGGGAGAAAGAGAAGGAGAGTGAGGTGAGAGAGGAGAGTAGAGAGGAGGAGGAGAGAGAAAGAGAGAAGGTTATGTCAGAGCTCTTTAGCGACAGTGGCTACAGTGTTTATGGTTTCGACCCCTTTGGTTTGGACCGGGGTGGTTTTGATGCATTTGGATTTCGACCAGACGGATACGATAAGGACAGCTGTAACTGGTTCTACAACGGACCGCACTACCTACGGTTCTACTACCACACCCAACAGCAGCTAATTTCAACCAATCAACACACTCTTAACCACATTACAAGAACCTGCTCTCCAATCACAGCCCTGCCTCAGCACTGGCCTTTGCAGGATTGGATGGCTCTGGATCAAGAGGAGAGCCAAGCCCTGATTGGTCAGCTGGAGCGGGAGTGGGCGGGACAGAAGCATTCTGATGACTACTACACCCACAAGGTGATGTTACAGAGGGGACGGGGCATTTGGCTGCCAATCACCCCAGACAGCAGGTAACCATCAGTCAATTAGAGAGGGGGTGTAAACAGTAGCCAGTGAGTCGTGAATATATCTCTTTAGAGTAGAAGTTGTTATTGTATCTTCTCATTGGTTTGTGTGTGTGTTGTAGGTTTTGTTTTGAACTACACTGGTTTTCCGGTTGTCCTCTTGGCTCTGCCCCCATGACCTGCCCTGACCTCTGCCGTGAAGCACGTTGTCTTGGTAACCCGATGGCTGAGTGTCGTTTGCGGAACTGTGGCTCCTGCTTTACTGAGTGGCTTGACCCAACCACCGGAGCGTACGTCATCTGCCAGGGCTGGTAACCAGTGCTGACCGGCGCCCATATCATTCAGCGTAGTGGAAGATGACTAGAAAATGCTTTTTTTATCATGAAAAACGAATGCATTTCGACTTCAGAGCTTTCATTACCAAGGCTGGTTACCAAGTCTGGAGATAGGACACTTTTCTCTTTCTGGAATACACTTTGATGATGGGTTGGAATGAAAGTCTGCACACCCTGTAGCACTTCCTTTGAATATTTAACTGAAGTAGGAGATATTTAGACATTATGAGGTGTAATCAATGTACCACACTGTATTAGATAAAGGGAGTGAATGTTTCTAGTGTTCTTTGTTGCTGCTTTTACTCTTCATCTATTAAGCTGTTTACCCACCACATGATATTCACCACACACACACACACACCCTGGCATTTGTAAAATGTGTCTTTGTTCTGTCATGTTCCCTATAGAAATGAAAAGGTTACTTACTTTTAAAGCAAGTTCCATCTCCACACACACATATACACACAGTAGGCCGGTATATGTCGAATGGGTCTCTCTGTTCTGTCATGTTCCCTATAGAAACGACCCTGTTGGAATGTACTGTAAACATGATATTATGCCTTCAATCTCTCTCTCTCCCTCTCCCTCGCTCTCTCTCTCTCTCCCTCTATCTCTCTCCGTCTTCTCTTCATTTCTCTCTCCATCCCTCACACTCTCTCATTCCTACCTCTCTCTCTCTTATCTTCTGTCTTAATCAGTTTTTCTTTCTCTTTCCCCATTCTCTCTGTCTACTGTCTTTGTCTCCTCTTGTTTTTTTATGTCCATCTTTCTTTCTGTCCGGCTTTTCTCTCTTAATTGTTTCTGATGGCATCCAGCCGACACACACACACACACACACACACACAGTCAGTCACTCTTATGCAGACACAAACACGCACTCATACACTCTTTGATCTTTCTGCATTGGCCTGCATGCTCGGATGAGTGGCGGAAATGCTTCCTGGCATTGGTGGACAGCCTCACACACACACACACACAAACTGTTGCTCTGACAAGTAAATGGTGTGTTAATGTACTCACCGGGGCAGTCTCTAACTCTGTACCACCGCAGGCATCTCTGTTTATGGTTACAGCTGTAAAACATCTCTCTCTGTGGGTGTGTGTGTGTGTTTGTGCGCGTGCGCATGTGTGTGCGTGTGTGTGTTTGTGCGCATGTGTGTATGTGTGTGTGTTATATGAGCAGTATGCTGTTGTGTCATTACTAAAGAGGAAAGCCAGATGTTCTGGAGAGAGACAGAGAGAGAGTTAGAGGGAGAGAGAGGGAGAGAGAGGGAGAGAGACGGAGAGAGAGAGGGAGAGTGAGTTGGAGGGAGAAAGAGGGAGGGAGGGATATCACGCAGAAACACACATTCCAATTACCAGGGTATTATTTATTCTTAGGTCTGATTGTTTGTCAGATGAGTACATACTGCTGACAACTAGACACCCCCCCTCCTCAGCTCACTACCCCAGTATACCTTAATTAAACACATCCAACATATACACACACATACTTGCTAGCATGCGGACATGGACAGATACGAGTACACAGAACAAACATACACACCTCCCTAACCTCTCTCTCATTCTGTCTGTAGGGTGTAAGTTGGATGGTCATCCCTATAATTCCTCTGTCAACACCATCGACGGCTGCCAGACCTGCACCTGCAAGGTGAATATGCCATACACTGACACATACACTACGTACCAACATACACTTCAACACTTACATACATTGACTAAATTATGATTCTTTGCTCTTTCCTTCTGTGGGTTGTGCTAGGAGGGTAGTATGGTGTGTTCCCCACCTTCCTGCCCCCCCCTCGACTGCTCTGAACAGGAGACACTTCATGGAGAGTGCTGCCCTCGCTGTAGAGGTTTGTATAATTCCTACTCTGACAGAAGCAATCATGTGTTCTTATTACTGACATATGCATTTATTTGTAATGGGTGTCTGTAGGTTGTATCCATACAGGCATCCATTACCACCACAGAGCTAAATGGAGACCATCAGAAAACCCCTGTAGTCTCTGTTACTGTCTGGTGAGTCTCTCTCTCACTTGCTTCCTTTCTTTCTCCTTTTTTCTCTCTCTCTTTTGTTCTTTCTATTTCTCATAATCCACTAGAGATGGCTTCATGTGCTGACAGGAATTTACTTTTACTATAGATTAATTTCCTGACCTTTAACTTTTGCCAGGAGGGTGTTGTTAAATGTGAGACAGAGAGGTGTAGCCCTCCATGTCGGAACCCTTCCTCCCCTCCACCCAATACCTGCTGCCCAGTCTGCCATGGTGAGACACCCTGTCTGCGTTTGCGTGTGTCTGTCTCTGTGTGTCTGCGTGTGCGTGTCTGTGTGTGTGTGCGTAGAATTGAGTATACAGTGACAGTGTGTGATTATGTGTGTTTCAGGTTGTGGAATGAACGGCCAGGACTTCCTGAATGGAGCCCAGGTCCCTAGTGTAGACCGCTGTCAGGAGTGTGTGTGTATGGTAAGACTCAGAGAGAGCTCTGTGTCTCTGTATGTCAAATATTTGTGCATACAGGATGTGTCTAAAACAGACCCTGACGTGTGTGTGTGTTTCTCCTCTCTCTCCTCAGAATGGAGATGTCCTCTGCTCGCCTAGACCCTGCCCTGCGGTTTCCTGCCCCAACTCTGTCCGTCGCCCCGGAGACTGTTGCCCACGGTAACACACACATAAAACCTCCAGTATCATAGCTGTAGTAGCACATGTAGTTAAATATGCATCATCTTTCGCCTGTGTGTGTGTGTGTCCTAGGTGTGAGCAGTGTGAGTATGACTCTCAGGTGTTGATGTTCCCCTCCAGGACAGATCCCTGTCTCCGCTGCCATTGCTCTGTGAGTACTGACTATGTGTGTGGACGTGTTCAAGGCGGGAATCAGTATTGCCACAACAAAAAAGTGACATATTGGGAAGTCTATGAATAGGCTGTTGAGGTGTCATTTGATGCGTTTCTCTCTCTCCTATAGGCTGGAAAGTTGTCATGTGATGTGTATCTCTCTTACCAATAGGATGGAGAGGTGTCATGTGAGCGTATGGATGCATCATGTCCACCTCTGCGTTGTAGCCACCCTGCGACGCCTAGAGGACAGTGCTGTCCCACCTGTGATCGTGAGTTCAGCCTGCTGCAGTCCTTACACTCTAACTTCTAACCTTCACCACTATCTATCCATCCCACCTCTGTGTGTGTGTCTGTCTCTGCAGAGTGTGAATACGAGAGGAGAGTCTACGTTAATGGTAACGTTTTTAACCCAGCTGGAAGTGGACCCTGTGTCCAGTGCAGCTGCAAGGTGGGTCTGAACTCACACACATAGATAGACATACACACATTGATGCACATACTAACAAACAATACAGAAGTTCTGAGTGTGTGTGTGTGTGCATCAGGATGGAAATGTGGGGTGCCAAGAGGAGAGGTGTCCTCCGGTCCAATGTTCCAACCTCATCAACAACCCCCAGTTCTGCTGCCCCATCTGCAAAGGTACCACATATTATTTTGCAACAATGATAACATCCTATACATACAGAGATAAAGACAGGAATATATCTTTACATAATCAAGCCTACACCCACCCTCTCTCTGTCTCTGTTTCTCTCTCTCTCTTTTTCTATAGTGTGTGTGTTGGAGGGGTTGAAGTATGAGGAGGGTTCTCAGTGGCAGGTCAAGGGCTGCACCAACTGTACCTGTCTAAACGGAGAAGTGGTGTGCACACACACACACTGTCCCCCCACTGCCTGCACACACCCCACCAAGACCACCGGTAAGACTGTGTGAGTGTGCATGTCTGTCTGAGGGTATGTATTTGAAATGGCTATCTTTTTCCTTTCTCTCTAGGTTTGTGCTGTGCAGAGTGTGAGCGCTGTACCTTCGATCAGCGTATCTATAGCAACAGACAAACCTTTACACACCCCGATCAACCCTGTCATACCTGCACCTGTCTGGTGAGAGGACACACACACAGCCAAACATACACACACACACATAACATACTGCAACATAAAATTGCATAACATGGTCCTACCCCCCACTCCCCAGGAGGGTACGGTGCAGTGTGTGAGGAGAGCCTGTCCCCCCCTGAACTGTTCCAACACACACACACCACACGGAGAGTGCTGCCCTAAATGCCCAGGTACTCTTCGCCTAAAACACACACACATATATTAACACACATATATATTAACCTTGCAAATGCAAACGCCTGTGTGTTCTAAGTGTATTTTTGCCTGTGTGTTTGTTCCAGACTGTTCCTTTGAGAACCGTGTGTTTGTGGACGGCGAGGTGTTCCCCAGCCCGGTGAGTGTGTGTGAGGAGTGTGTCTGTGTGTCAGGGAGGGTTGACTGCCACGCATCAGAATGTCCCCGGCCTCACTGCACCACCCCCCTTCCAGGGACCTGCTGCCAGAACAACTGTAACGGTACACATACACACACATGTAGGCACACACACACACACACACACACATATGTATAGTGTCAAACCATGTCTAAGTAATGAACACCTTTTTGCAGGGTGTAGCTACGCTGGGAAAGAGTACCCCAATGGACAAGAGTTCCTCCATCCCACTGACAACTGCAGGACCTGCCACTGTATCGTAAGAACACACACATGAGCGCCAATGTTGAGGGTTAGCTGTAATCCCGTGTTTTGCCCATTCTAAAATGACCATCCGACTGTAGCTCAAGGTTTGAGTGACAGTCCCATATGCCTACAACCATGAACCTGTTAGGCCCATACCTTGTGTGTGTTGTAGAATGGTAACGTCCAGTGCTTGATGAGGAGGTGTCCACCACTGGCGTGCTCCATCCCCAACCTGTTGCCTGGAGAATGCTGCCCCCAATGCCCAAGTACGCAACTACAGCCAGGGACAAAGATTGACCAATTGAAATTAAAAGTAAATGTATTATTTGGTGTCATAAATTATGTGTCTGTGCAGTCCCCCCTGCTGACTGTGTGTATGAGGGTCGGCCCTACAGACACACTGAGCGTTTCTACGACCCCACTGACCCCTGTCGATCATGCCTCTGCACCAATGGGACGTCTCGATGTCAGCGCAAGCCCTGCCCCCTCGCTCACTGCTCACACCCCATACAGCAGGAGTGCTGCAGGACCTGTGACGGTACGACACTTCATAGAGTTTACATAACATGACATTATACTTCATACAGCCTGCATTGCATGACATTACATTTCATACAGCCTGCATGGCATGACATTACACTTCATACAGCCTACATAACATGACATTGCACTTCATACAGCCTACATAACATGACATTACTCTTCATACAGCCTACATAACATGATATTACACATATAGCCCACATGTGTGTGTTTCAGGCTGTCTGTATGAGGGTCGGGATCGGGCCAATGGGGAGTCGTGGGGTGATGTGTCGGACCCGTGTGGAGTGTGTGTGTGTCGCGAGGGTTCTGTCCACTGTGAGAGGAAACGCTGCCCTGCTGTCAGCTGTCCCTACCCAATACAGAGAGAGTGCTGCCTAGCCTGTGATGGTGAGACACCTTGTGGGATATTGTGTGTGTGTCTAAATCAGTCCCTGATTAGAGGGGAAGGACTAAATCCTTCTCTCCCCCTTCTCTCGCTCTCTCTCTGCAGGCTGTATGTATGGGGGTACGGAGTATCCTGATGGCTATGAGTTTCTCAGTGGGCAGGACCCGTGTCGAGTGTGTACATGTTACGTAGGTGATGTGGTGTGTAGCCAGCTACCCTGCTACCAGGACTGCACACACCCCTACAAGCCACCCGGCCAGTGCTGCGGAGAGTGTAACCGTGCGTACATACACACACCGTATGTCATTGTTCCTCTAAGTAACAGATTTGCAATGTTTCTCCTTTAGACATGGTTTCTATCCAATTTCTTCCTGTGACAGGTTGTTCCCATGGCAATGTGGTCCTCATCAGTGGCCAGTCAATCCTTGACCCTACTGACCCCTGCTCAGAATGTAGCTGCCAGGTAACACACACACACTATTTAGTGTTTAATACACAATGGAAAGAAAGTATACCCAAACAAGCATCAGCTAAGCTTGAACAAAAACGGAATCAGGTGCTCAACTGAGGGTCTTTAAAATCCCCCCAAAATGATTACCCCAGGACACTTCGACAGGTGACTGCCCAGGAAAATAAAGAAAAATGATCACTCTGCATAGATCTGATTATTTATTGACGGGACATACATTCAGGCTTACATTTCGGCGTAATCGCCTTCATCAGACACCTATTTCTACTTTGTATGTGTAACTTTATTTAAATATGTTTCTCTCTCTCCCACTCTCTCCTCTCTATATCTCTCTCCCTGTCTGTAGGGTGGATCAGTGAGGTGTGTGAAGAAGTTGTGTCCTCCAGCCTCCTGCTCTCATCCTGCCAACAGCCCCTGTGGCTGCCCCTTGTGTGACGGTACTCTACCCACTATAACATATCTGTCTGTCTTTATTTCTTTCTGTCTGACACTGACGTGTGTGTGTGTGTGTGTGTGTAGGCTGTGTGTTCCAGGGCGGGGCTTACGTTGATGGACAGGTCTTCCCTGGAACGAGAGGAACCTGTGAAACCTGCACATGCTCAGTGAGTGGTCAAGTATTAGGGTCAGAGTTCAGGGTGGGGTCAAGGTTAAGTGGCTGCATTTGCAATCCTGTTTCTGCGCATGTGCGAGATTCTCTACTTTACAACTCCCTCCCATATCAAACACAAGCAGGACTCAGACAGGCAGTCTAAATAGCAATGTGATGCTCTTTTAAAAAAATCATAATTGCTAACATTGGCTAAGCAGGAAGCAGACAGGGAGTATTAGTGTTCTTTTTTTCTTTTTTTAACAGTTGTATGTTATTTGTGGTTAAAACTCTGATTGTTTTTGCCCCAAAGCAATGTGTAGACTGTACTGTAAAACCGGATAAATTCTGGCTACTCAAACATTTTTAGGAAACCTATGACCTAAAAATTGACTGGTTAAGAAGGATAAATAGCTGAAGTGAGCAGTACTACCTTCATATGAGTAATACAAATGTCATTTTTTGATTAAGGTATACTTACATTTAATGCCCTCACTAAGCCACGACTCCAATAATTTACCAATGTGCCTTGCCTTTTCGATTGAATTGTAGAGTTACCACCCATGACTGTATTTGTTATTGACAGACATGGTTGTTGAATTTGTTCATTTAGTCTGGTGGCCTTCACCAAGTGAGTTCCTAGGTGAATTATTATCAGTATAATTGAACCATTACATACAGTACTTATACAGTGGCCTGAAACTCATAGTTCACAGGGCACATCAGGCCTGCAAAATTCCACAAACTTTCCCCAAAACAATTCCAGTAATCTTCCAATCAGGATTTCTGGAAAACCTGGGAAATTTACCAGAATTTTACAGCCCTAACTATAAATCACATTATGCTGGCTTGCAAATTGATGTGTAATTCCTAAGTTATATTCACCTGCAACCTGCATCCATAATGACTGCCAGGGTTAAGAACAGTGGGAGGAAACTACCTAAGCCATTTAAACTAGATTTCAGTAATGGGTGCAAAAATGTAATGATTGGATTCATTTAGGAAAAAAATATTTATCTTAACATTTAATTAATCAATCACTCAATGTACATGCAAAAACAAAGATGTAATAAATTATTCAAAAATAATCTACCTCCAGCTGAGCATGCTGGGGAAAAAGTTCATTTGTTATCATATCTTTAAAAAATGTAGTTGGTGTGACTTCTCATTTAGTTTTGAGTCAGTACCACATAAACATTTGAAGTAATAATGACTTTTCATTGACTTTTGAGTACAACTTACTAGAAGTATTTGAGTTAAAAATTCCTTGGGGTTTACAGTGTGCTACAACAGAAAGAGAAGGTTGCCTACAGAATATATATATATATTCTGGTACGTTCATTCAAATCGCTGTTCATGTCGGCTGTTCATAAATATGAGTCAGAGATGTAGGCTACATCAAGGTTTTCCAATCTCGGTCCTTGGCCCCCCCCCCTGGGTGCATGTTTTGTTTTTTGCCCTAGCACTACACAGCTGATTCAATTAACCCCCTCATCATCATCAAGCTTTGATTATTTGAATCAGCTCTGTATTGCTAGGGCAAAAACAAAAACGTGCACCCAGGGGGGGTCCTAGGACGAGTTTGGGAAACCCTGGGCTACATCATCATGTCCATCAAATTGGTTTATAGGAAGGATCCAGAAGAGGGTGAGAAACGTGAGAAACGTGAAGGGAGGGTGATGTGTGCGTAAAGTAACATGCGCAGCCTCCGTCAAACAAGTTACCGTGTGAAAAAAATACAAATAATTGCTCCATGTCAGTTAGACATCTGATCCAATTAAGTATTTGTGTGTTCATGTTTGCATTTATATGTTGTGTGTGACGGATGTCGGTGTGTTTTCTTGTGTTTGTGTGCGTTTACATTTGTGTGGATGTGTGTGTGTAGAGAGGAGAGGTAGTGTGTGTGAAGCGGAGGTGTCCTGCTGTGTCCTGTCCACACCCTGCGCTGGACGGTTGTGCGTGCGGTGTGTGTGACGGCTGTCGCTTCAACGGACGAGACTGTTCCAATGGAGAGCGCTTCCCACACCCCTCAGACCACTGTCAACGCTGCACATGCCTGGTACACACATACACACTTCATACACACATACACTGTATCTGTATGTGACCAACCTTCGATACTCCACTGAGATAAAACGTAAGGCTTTAGACAGGCTAACACAAATCTTCAGGTCTCTGGCGAGACACAATGTTATTACTATATTTGCTCTAGTTTTGGTCCATTTTTCCATGTGACTGTGTGTAGAACGGTGGTGTGGTGTGTGTGTCTGGGCCGTGCCCGCCCGTGGTGTGTGCGCGTCCTGTGGTCCCTCCAGGGGAGTGCTGCCCCATCTGCAGAGGGGTGTGCCTTTACCAGGGGGAGGAGTTTCAGTCTGGGGCCTCCTTCACCCCACCCATTGACCCCTGCTCCACCTGCAGCTGTCTGGTGAGAATACAGCTTTATCTCATCCCCTATCCCTCCCTCTAGCTCTGTGAAGTCTGTCTATCCTCTTATATCACTGTTTCCGTTCCATATTTGTTCTATCCCACATCCCTGTCCCATCTTTTTCTCCCTCCGTCTTTCTTGCCCCCCCCCTCTCTCTAGAACGAGGTGGTGACGTGTCATAAAAAGCTGTGTCCTGTTCAATGTTCTCACCCCCTCCCCTTTGAATCATCCAATGGCTGCTGTCCACTCTGTGAGGCCTGCCTCTACGGGGGTGTGGTCTACTCTAACAGGTAGGTCTAATTCCACACACCTTCACTGTTATGTCTAGGCCCTGTGACAAGCTGGATGTCTGTAAACACTCTCCTCACTCCCCTAACAGACAAACCTTCACCCCAGCAGCCACACCCCTCACCCCAGAGCTAGCCAATCCCTGTCAGCGCTGTACCTGTGTGAAGGGGAGTGTCTCTTGCATGCCTCTCTTCTGCCCCCCCACCTCCTGCCCCCAACCAATCACACTGCCAGGAGACTGCTGCCCCCAGTGTGCAGGTAAACCCACAAACTGAATGAAAACATGGAATATTTCATGTTTTCCAAAAATGAAATGAAATTTTATTGTTCACATACACATGGTTAGCAGATGTTATTGCGAGTGTAGCGAAATGCTTGTGCTTCTAGTTCCGACAGTGCAGCAATATCTAACATGTAATCTAACAATTCCACAGCAACTACCTAGTACCCACAAATCTAAGTAAAAGAATTGAATATATACATATAAATATATGGATGAGCAATGACAGAGCGGCATAGGCAAGATGCAATAGATGGTATAAAATACAGTATATACATATGAGATGAGTAATGCAATATATGTAAACATGATTAAAGTGGCATTATTAAAGTGACTAGTGATCCATTTATTAAAGTGGCCAATGATTTCAAGTATATATGTAGGCAGCAGCCTCTATCTTAGCGATGGCTGTTTAACAGTCTGATGGCCTTGAGATAGAATCTGTTTTTCAGTTTCTCGGTCCCAGCTTTGATGCACCTGTACTGACCTCACCTTATGGATGGTAGCAGGGTGAACAGGCAGTGGCTCGGGTGGTTGTTGTCCCTGATGATCTTTTTGGCCTTCCTGTGACATCGGGTGCTGTGGGTGTCCTGGAGGGCAGGTAGTTTGCCCCCGGTGATGCATTGTGCAGACTGCACCACCCTCTGGAGAGCCTTGCAGTTGTGGGCGGTGTAGTTGCCGTACCAGGCCGTGATGCAGCCCGACAGGATACTCTGTTGTGCATCTGTAAAAGTTTGTGAGGGTTTTAGGTGACAAGCCAAATTTCTTCAGCCTCCTGAGGTTGAAGAGGCACTGTTGCTGTTGCTCTTTCTTCACCACACTGTCTGTGTGGGTGGACCATTTCAGTTTCAGTGATGTGGATAGGGGGCTGCTCCCTCTGCTGTTTCCTGAAGTCCACAATCATCTCCATTGTTTTGTTGATGTTGAGTGAGAGGTTGTTTCCTGACACCACACTCCGAGTGCCCTCACATCCTCACTGAAGGCTATCTCGTCGTTGTTGGTAATCAAGCCTACTACTGCTGTGTCGTCTGCAAGCTTGATGATTGAGCTGGAGGAGTGCATGGCCACGCAGTCATGGAGAACAGGAAGTACTGGAGGGGGTTGAGCACGCAACCTTGTGGGGCCACAGTGATGAGGATCAGTGAAGTGGAGATGTTGTTTCCTACCTTCACCACCTGGGGGCGGCCCGTCAGGAAGGCCAGGACCCAATTGCACAGGGCGGGGTTGAGACCCAGGGCCTCAAGCTTAATGATGAGCTTGGAGGGTACCATGGTGTTGAATGCTGAGTGCTGTCAATCTACAGCATTCTTACATAGGTATTCCTCTTGTCCAGATGGGATAGGGCAGTGTGCAGTGTTATGGCGATTGCATCATCTGTGGACCTATTGGGGCGGTAAACAAATTGAAGTGGGCCTAGGGTGACAGGTAAGGTGGAGGTGATATGATCCTTGACTAGCCTCTCAAAGCACTTCATGATGGCAGATGTGAGTGCTACTGGGCGAAAGTTATTTAGTTCAGTTACATTTGCCTTCTTGGATACAGGAACAATGGTGGCCATCTAGTAGCATGTGGGGACAGCAGTCTGGGATAGGGAGTGATTGAATATGTCCATAAACACACCATCCAACTGGTCTGCGCATGCTCTGAGGACATGGCTAGGGATGCCGTCTGGGCCAGCAGCCTTGCGAGGGTTAACACGTTTAAATGTCTTACTCACGTTGGCCACGGAGAAGGAGAGGGGGGGACAGCAGTCCTTGGTAGCTGGCCGTGTCGGTGGCACTATTATCCTCAAAGCAGGCAAAGAAGGTGTTTAGTTTGTCTGGAAGCAAGACGTCAGTGTCCGTGAAGTGGCTGGTTTTCTTTTTGTAGTCTGTGATTTCCTGTAGACCATGCCACATACATCTTGTGTTGGAGCCGTTGAATTGCGACTCCACTTGGTCTCTAGACTGACATTTCGCTTGTTTGATTGCCTTGAAGAGGGAATAACTACACTGTTTGTATTCGGCCATATTCCCAGTCACCTTAACATGGTTAAATGCGGTGGTTTGCGCTATCAGTTTTGTGCAAATGCCGCCATCTATCCACGGCTTCTGGTTAGGGTAGGTTTTAATATTCATGGTGGGTACAACATCTCCTATGCACTTCCTTATAAACTCACTCACTGAATCAGCGTATTCGTCGATATTATTCTCTGAGGCTACCCGGAACATGTCCCAGTCCACGTGACCAAAACTATCTTGAAGCGTGGATTCTGATTGGTCAGACCAGTGTTGAATAGTTCTTAACATGGGTACATCCTGTTTGAGTTTCTGCCTATAGGAAGGAGGATCAAAATGGAGTCATGGTCAGATTTGCCAAAAGGAGGGCGGGGAGAGCCTTATATGCATCGCGGAAGTTAGAGTAGCAGTGATCCAGAGTTTTGCCAGCACAAGTACTACAGTCAATTTGCTGATATAAATTAGGTAGCCTTGTTCTCAAATGTGCTTTGTTGAAATCCCCAGCTACAATAAATGCAGCCTCAGGATATATGGTTTCCAGTTTGCATAAAGTCCAGTGAAGTTCCTTGAGGTCCGTCGTGGTATCGGCTTGAGGGGGGATATACACGCTGGTTCAATAACAGAGGATAATTCTCTTGGGTGATAATACGGTCGGCATTTGATTGTGAGGAATTCTAGGTCAGGTCAACAAAAGGACTTGAGTTCCTGTATGATGTTACAATTACACCATGTAACTATTTTGCAGGTTACGGTGCATTAGAAAACTTTCCTGTTAAACTCCCTATGTGTTTGTTTCTCTCAGTGTGTGTATACCAGGGTGAGGAGTACAGTGACAGACAGCAGTGGAATCCCAGCTCCAACCTCTGCACAGCATGTACTTGTCAGGTTAGACTATATCTCCTCTATCTTTCTTGCGTGTGTCTGCGGCGTATGTGTGTGTATAATGTGTGTTTGTTCCAGGCAGGGAAGGTGCAGTGTGTGGGTCCAGATTGTCCTAAGCTGACCTGTATGCACCAGCTGACAGAACCAGGAACGTGCTGTCCTCGCTGCAGAGGTAAAACACCAGCTTGGGCTTTGTATTTGCCTCCCATATATTTTAACAAGTTATTGGTCAGGTTTACACAATTTAGCTCACTCTGTGGATGTAAAATGTTGTGGGTGCGTGTATCTCAGGGTGTGTGTATGACGGAGAGGAGCATGCTGAGGGCAGTAGCTGGTTTGCAGACTCTACTCCCTGTATGAGCTGTATGTGTGTGGACGGAGTGACCACCTGCTCGGAGGTCCGCTGTCTGTCCCCCTGCATCAACACCATCACTGTACCTGGGGAGTGCTGCCCTGTGTGTGCAGGTAACTATAATAGACACCCTGTTTACCTTCTCTGTGCCTCTGTTTAGGTCAATATCTCTGTGTGTGTTTGGTCAGACTGTGATCAGTGTCTCTCTTTGTGCTTGGTCAGACTGTGTGTTTGAGGGCAGAGTGTACGGTCCAGGAGACAGCTTCCACCCTGCAGATGACCCCTGTCACATCTGCACCTGCGAGGTACCACACACACACACACACACAGCATGTCTAGATACAGTATTGTAGCAGGTGATGTCATTGTTTCCTGTGTCCAGGTGATGCCAGATGGAGAGCAGCACCTGAGGTGTTACCGTAAGCAGTGTCCCAGCCTGGTGGACTGTGTTAAAAGCAACATCCTGTTCTCTGGACCAGACTCCTGCTGCCCTGTCTGCGCACGTCAGTACACATACACACCAGTTTAACACACGCACACAAACACACTCTTTTTCTCTCTCTCTCTCTCCCTCACTCTAAAACTTCCAGTAACCTATGTTAATGAGGCGGGGGTTGACTTATAACGGATTTAGGATCATGAAATATTGTGTGGATGAAGGGTGGATGGCGGGCTGGTTGAATAAAGAGAAACAATTCTTTTAAAAAATCTAAACATTTATCAAATGTATATACATTATATGCTTCTACACCTGCATTGCTTGCTGTTTGGGGTTTTAGGCTGGGTTTCTGTACAGCACTTTGAGATATCAGCTGATGTACGAAGGGCTATATAAATAAATTTGATTTGATTTTAAATTTGATTTACTGTATAGACTACATTGAGGTTTTTCTTTCATTATTTTAGGCTTCTGGCATTAGGACGTAAGCCTAAGATTTAGGCCTAACTGTACGAGCGCCAAAGGACAATGTTCAATAAGAGAAAAGCTGCGAAATGAAGAGATGAAAATAAAGAGAAGGAAGGGCCAGAAAAGTATTGTTTTAGAAAGATTTGGTGAAATGGTAAAAGAGGGTGATGGCAGTGCCGGGCTACAGTATGTGATGATTGTGAGGCGATATACAAATTTGACAGTTTCAAAAAGGGGACTTTAAATGGGCCTATGGCACATCAAGGGAACTGCCTACTGATGGGTTAAATGGAAACTGAAATCTGGACACTGACTGTGGGTCTATAACCTCTCACATAGCCTTAATATTAACTTCTGCAGAATTAAGCATTTCTTGCTGTAAAATTCTAAGACAACTTTTACTCAGGAACAGGAGTGGAGAATTCTGATTTATTTATTTCAGCGTCGAGAGAATGTGAATGCACAGTTAGATACTGTCTGTAGAGATGCTATTTTTATCAGCATCATAAAAGCTAATAGTATTTCAACCACAGAAAATATTCACCCAAGCCAAACTGAAATCTTATCCAAAACATGTTGGGTTGTTTTCACAGCTTTCTATTTCCTGACAACCGGTCAAACTGATGTCATTTGGAAATGTTCCACCTAATTATTTTTTTGTTATTGCATGTTCTCCCTGGTCCCTAAACGTTTTTGCTCCACTTAAGAAGCAGATGATAGAGAACTTTATCGATGTCAACTAGATTGAAGCATTCATTCTATCAATTCATGACATTATTCTGGTGAGCAAAGGTTTATTTAGTCTACAAGGGCAACATACTTATATAATGACAGAAGAGAAGCTGCATGTATCTAATTAAGTTAACTAACAAATAGCCTACCAATATGTTGTAAATTATAAGCAGACATAGATCTATATCAGCCCAAAAAAATCATCCACTCTGTCAAAATATTGTTCCGCCGTCTCTGACTGTAGCCTGCAGGACATGTTTCTATCATATTAACGAGTTAGGGTTGGGTTCGGGCCTCAGAATTTCACTTTATCACATATAGTTGGGCAGTTGCGGATGGGTTATTAGCAATTGCGGACCGGTGAACAAACAGATGACCCGCGCACCACTAACCTGTGTGTTTGTGCACGCATGTGTGTAGAGCCCCTCAGTAACTGCACGGCCACTCTGATCGGTAACGAGGTCCTGGCTACAGACGACCCCTGCTTCACCTGCCAGTGCAAGGTACCATGGCAACAACCCCTGACCTGTGTTTGTCTGTTTAAAGCCGTATATTGTCTGTAGGAGTAGTGATATAATAATATAAAGCTGTGTATTGTGTGTTGGACTAGTGATATATAACCTGTATTCCTGTGTGTTATTGATCAGGACCTGACGTGGACGTGTCTACACCAGAGCTGCCCCCCTCTCAGCTGCCGCCCTGAAGAACACCACACACCCCCTGACTCCTGCTGCCCCGTCTGTGACGGTACACGCTCAACCCTACCCCATTTTTGTACACCCTAAACCCCATCTCTTAAACACCCAACCTTAACCTCCAAACACTATGTTGTCAAGTGTGTGTGTGTTTCTTTCAGAGTGTGTTATGGAGGGTGAGAAGAGGCATGTGTCTAATGGTGAGAGCTGGACAGACAGTGAGGATGAGTGCGTCACATGCACCTGTAATGTAAGTTACACAAACACACATGCACACGCACGCTAACGCACTCACAGAATTGCACGAATGGCACAAATTTCCATTGTTGTATGTGTGTGTATTCTAGCTGGGTTACATTGAGTGCAGTATAGAGGAGTGTGTTCCTGTGGAGTGTGAGCAGGGCCTGGTCAGAATGAAGACTCCTGGAAAATGCTGTTACGAGTGCCAAGGTACCACTTCTACAGTTCTCACTAACCACTAATATATATAACTATGCAATGGCCTCCCAAGTGGCGCAGTGGTCTAAAAGCACTGCATCGCATTGCTAGCTGTGCCGCTAGAGATTCTGGGTTTGATTCCAGGGCCTGTTGCAACTGGCTGCGCCCGGGAGACACATTTGGCCTAGTGTCGTCTGGGTTAGGGGAGGGTTTGGCCGGCAGGGATGTCCTTTTCCCATCACGCACTAGCGACTCCTGTGGCGGGCCGGGCGCAGTGCACTCTGACACGGTCGCCAGGTGTACGGTGTTTTCTCCGACACATTGGTGCGGCTGGCTTCCGGGTTAAGTGGGCATTGTGTGAAGAAACAGTGCGGCTTGGTTGGGTTGTGTTTCGGAGGACGCACGGCTCCCGACATTCGCTTCTCCCAAGTCCATACGGGAGTTGCAGCGATGAGACAAGACTGTAACTACCAATTGAATACCACAAAATTGGGGAGAAAAAGGGGTAAAAAAAACTATGCAATATCACCACTACGCAGCTAAACTGTTAACATACCGCTACATAATGTGTGTGTGTGTGTGTTTCAGACTCGGGGGCGCAGTGTGTCTACCAGGGCTCTGTGTACCAGTCTAATGAACAGTGGGAAGTGGATGAGTGTACCAGCTGTACCTGTGTGTTTGGAGACGTACACTGTTACAGCCAACGCTGTCCTCCACTAGGCTGTGCAGCGGTCAATATAACACACACTTGTCTCTCAGTGTTCTGTCAAGTCTCTCACTGCTCGGTCTGGTCTCTCAGTGTTGTGTCTGACTCAGTGTTCCGTATATTCTTTCTGTGTTCCGTCTGGTCTCGTGTTCTTTTTGTCTTTTAGTGTTCTGTCTGGCCTTAGTGTTCTGTCTGGTCTGTCAGTGTTCCGTCTGACTCCGTGTTCTGTCTAACTATGTGTTCCGTTTGACTCTTGTGTGTAACAGGATGAGACTCCTGCTGTGATCCCAGGTGTGTGTTGTCCCCACTGCATACCACGGCCAGCCACCTGTGTTGCGTTTGGGGATCCCCACTACAGGACCTTCGATGGCCGCATGCTCCACTTTCAGGGGGCCTGCACTTACATACTGTCCCAGGACTGTGACGGAGGGGACTTCAGGTACAAAGCAATGCTTTTTCTGTTACCAAACCTTGCATGAATCTTGTTATTTGGTTGATTTGAACTAATTTGTCTACACCTGCGCGTGTCCAGTATCCATGCGACCAATGATGACCGTGGTCGAAAGGGAGTGTCCTGGACCAAAGAAGTGACTGTTTTCATAGGAGATGTGGTAGTGCAGCTACTCCAGGACTGGGTCGTTAGGGTGAGTGGGTTTCTGGTTCTGGATGTTCTAGCCGCGAGCCAATCAGAACATGTTTATAAGAGGTGAGAGCCAATCTGAGCGGAGGTGTGTTTTTATTCCAGGTGGACTACAAGGTTGTCACCCTGCCTTTCCTCAAAGAACCATACATCTACCTGGAGCGCCAGACAAATACCATCCTACTCAACACTAATATAGGACTAAAGGTACTAAAACTACTATCTATTTACTCTAAGTTGTCTAAACCCTTACCTGTGTTAACTCTTACATGTCTGAACTCCTCAGGTGTTGTGGAGTGGGCGGTCACACCTGGAAGTGAGTATTCCGGGGTCGTATAAAGGTCACACTTGTGGTCTCTGTGGCAACTTCAACAACTACCCCCAGGACGACCTACGAACCCCTGCAGGAAAAGTCAGTCAATCAGAGGCCGACTTTGGAAACAGCTGGAAGGTGAGTGTGCGTCTGTCTACTTTGTAGGTAGAGTGTTAACCAAAACTCCTGTAGTTGTGTAAAATGACGCCGGAGAGGAAGGCAGACGTTTTACGTGTCCCCAACCGATTGTGTTTTTTTGTTTGTAACTTATTTTTTACTTATTTTGTACATAATGTTGCCGCTACCGTCTCTTACAACCAAAAATAACTTCTAGACATCAGGACTGTGAATATTCACCACGGACTAGCAGAATCCTTTTTTCCTTTCACGAGTCTGAAGAGCCCAACGAGAAGGATATACTGCTTTTTCAGGAACAGGCCCCAATCCCCGTGAAGAGGTAGAGAAAAGGGGGCCAAAGGGCGGGCTGCCTTCTGATTGGTAGGCGATCGAATAAACCCCCACTTCCTTACATTCTGCTAGCAAACGTGCAATCTTTCAAGAATAAAATCGATGACCTACGCGGAAGAGTAAACTACCAACGGGACATTAAAAACTGTAATATCTTATGCTTCACGGAGTCGTGGCTGAACGACAACACTATCAACATACAGCTGGCTGGTTATACGCTGTACCAGCAGGATAGAACAGCGGTGTCTGGTAAGACGAGGGGCTGGTGCACGATATCTAAGGAAGTCTCAAGCTATTGCTCGCCTGAGGTAGATTATCTCATGATAAGCTGTAGACCACACTACCTACCTAGAGAGTTGTCATCTGTATTTTTCGTAGCTGTTTACATACCACCACAGTCAGAGGCTGGCACTAAGACAGCATTTAATGAGCTGTATTCTGCCATAAGCAAACAAGAAATCCTAGTAGCCGGGGACTTTAATACAGGGAAACTTAAATCTGTTTTGCCAAATTTCTATCTGCATGTTAAATGTGCAACCAGAGGGGGAAAGAAATTCTGGACCACCTCTACTCCTCACACAGAGACGCATACAAAGCTCTCCCTCCATTTGGAAAATCTGACCATAATTCTATCTTTCTGATTCCTGCTTACAAATTAAAAGCAAGAAGCACCAGTGACTAGATCAATAAAAAAGTGGTGAAGCTGATGCTAAGCTACAGGACTGGAATATGTTCCGGGATTCCTCCGATGGCATTGAGGAGTACACCACATCAGTCATTGGCTTCATCAATAAGTGCATCAAAGACGTCATCCCCACAGTGACCGTACGTACATACCACCAACCAGAAGCCATGGATTACATGCAGCATCGGCACTGAGCTGAAGGCTAGAGCTGCTGCTTTCAAGGAGCGGGACTCTAACCCGGAAGCTTATAAGAATTCCCGCTATGCCTTCCGACGAACCATCAAACAAACAAAGCGTCAATACAGGATAAAGATAGAATCATACTACACCGGCTCTGACATTCATCGGATGTGGCAGAGCTTGCAAACCATTACAGACTACAAAGGGAAGCACAGCCGAGAGCTGGCCAGTGACACAAGCCTACCAGACGAGCTAAACTACTTTGATGATCGCTTCGAGGCAAATAACACTGAAACATGCATGGGAGCACCATCTGTTCCGGGAGACTGTGTGATCACGCTCTCCGCAGCAGATGTGAGTAAGACCTTTTAAACAGGTCAACATTCACAAGGCCGCGGGGCCAGATGGATTACCAGGACGTGTACTGCGAGCATGCGCTGACCAACTGACATGTGTCTTCACTGACATTTTCAACCTCTCCCTGTTTGAGTCTGTAATACCAATGTTTTAAGCAGACCACCATAGTGCCTGTGCCCACAAACACTAAGGTAACCTGCCTAAATGACTACAGACCCGTAGCACTCATGTCTGTAGCCATGAAGGTCTTTGAAAGGCTGGTCATGGCTCACATCAACACAATCATACCAGATACCCTAGACCCACTCCAATTTGCATACCGCCCCAACAAATCCACAGATGATGTCATCTCTATTGCACTCCACACTATCCTTTCCCACCTGGACAAAAGGAACACTTATGTGAGAATGCTATTCATTGACTACAGCTCAGCGTTCAACACCATAGTGCCCTCAAAGCTCATCAATAAGCTAAGGACCCTGGGACTAAAACACTTCCTTCTGCAACTGGATCCTGGACCTCCTGACAGGCCGCCCCCAGGTGGTAAGGGTTGGTAACAACACATCCGCCGCTCTGATCCTCAACACAGGCCCCTTAGGGGTGCGTGCTCAGTCCCCTCCTGTACTCCCTGTTCACGGTCAGGCACGACTCCAACACCATCATTCATTTTGCCGATGACACAACAGTGGTAGGCCTGATCAACAACGAGACAGCCTATAGGGTGGAGGTCAGAGACCTGGCCGTGTGGTGCCAGGACAACAACCTCTCCCTCAACTTGATCAAGACAATGAGATGATTGTGGCCTACAGGAAAAAGAGGACAGAGCATGCCCCCATTCTCATTGACGGGGCTGCAGTGGAGCAGGTTGGGAGCTTCAAGTTCCTTGGTGTCCACATCACCAACAAACTAACATGGTCCAAGCACACCAAGGCAGTCGTGAAGAGGACACGACAAAACCTATTGCCCCTCAGGAGACTGAAAGGATTTGGCATGGGTCCTCAGATCCTGAAAAAGTTCTACAGCTGCATCATCGAGAGTATCCTGACTGGTTGCATCACTGCCTGGTATGGCAACCGCTCAGCCTCCGACCGCAAGGCACTACAGAGGGTCGTGCGAACGGCCCAGTACATCACTGGGGCCAAGCTTCCTGCCATCCAGGACCTCTATACCAGGCGGTGTCAGAGGAAGGCCCTAAAAATGGTCAGACTCCAACCACCCTAGTCATAGACTGTTTTGTCTGCTACCACAGAGGCAAGCGGTACTGGAGCGCCAAGTCTAGGTCAGAAAGGCTTCTTAATAGCTTCTACCTCTAAGCCAGAAGACTCATGAACATCTAATCAAATGGCTACCCAGACTATTTGCATTGCCACCCCCCTTTTTTCAATGCTGCTACTCTGTTATCATCTATGTAGTCACTTTGATAACTCTACCTACATGTGCATACTACCTCAACTAACCGGTGCCCCCGCACATTGACTCTGCACCGGTACCCCCCTGTATATAGTCTCACTATTGTTATTTTACTGCTGTTCTTAATTACTTGTTAGTTTTATTTCTTATTCTTATTTGTATTTTTTAAACTGCATTGTTGGTTAGGGGCTCTTAGGTAAGCATTTCACTGTAAGGTATGTTGTATTCGGCACATGTGACTTATAAAATTTGATTTGATTTGTCAGAGCAGCCATACACAGACCCTAATATCGCTATCTCCCCCTGTAGGTGGGTAGTGGTAACGGCAGCCTGTCATGTCAGCCTGGGGAGGATATTGACCCCTGTAAAGCAGCAGGCTACCAGGCCAGGAAGTCGGCTAATGCACGCTGCAGGTAACACACACACCAGACTTTTCAAAAACATTAACTGCGCTTGAGCTTGCTAGATTGATTGACCTTTGTTCCTCAGGGTTCTGAAGTCTGCAGTGTTCCATACCTGCCACCACTTGGTGGCTCCAGAGCCCTGGTATGCAGCATGTGTCTATGACCTGTGTGCCTGCGGAGCCAACGCTGACGAGTGTCTGTGTGATGCCCTGGAGGCCTACGCAGCGCAGTGCAGAGAGGCTGGGGCTAGACTGTCCTGGAGGAGCTCCTCACTGTGTGGTAAATACAAACACAAAACCACAGTATAAAACATTATTTTACCACAGTAAAAGGCCCCATCTCTCTGTGTTGACATAATCTCTCCCTCTCTCCCTGCCCATTTCTCTCTCTCGATCTAGCGGTGGGCTGTCCAGTGGAGCGTGGTTTCGTGTTTGATGAATGTGGTCCCCCATGTCCAGTGACCTGTGTTAACCGTGACGTGCCACTAGGGGTGATAGAGAGTCACTGTTTTAAACCCTGTGTGCCCGGCTGCCAGTGTCCTGCTGGACTGGTATTACACAACAACCACTGTGTACCACCAGAGACATGCCCCAAGATCATACATGGCAAGTCCTAACACACACCCACACACATTCCTAAGGACTGCATGGACCTCTCCCAACTCTGACAGTGTGAATGAACTGTCTGAGGTGTCTCACTCACCTGTGGACTTTGTTGTTTTATATGAACATTCTGTGAAGTTGAATTCATTTTTATCAACATTGTAATGAATGCTCTGTATTTTATGACTCTACTGTTAAGTGTTTGTGATGTGACCATTCTGTGCCTCTAACGCTCAGGATAGGGCTGCTGATACACTATTGTGCTCTGCAGGGATGTAGTGGGAAAACACTGTTGAGAAAATAAAAAGGTGGGTTAACAGTGTTAGCATGTTGTTACACTCCACTACATCCCAGGTGCTTTTACTGTATAAACCTCATTCTCGGTTGTATCCACAGGGAATTATTACTGTATAAACCTCATTCTCGGTTGTATCCACAGGGAATTATTACTGTATAAACCTCATTCTTGGTTGTATCCACAGGGAATTATTTGAATATATTATGTTTCTTTGTCCCTTAAATGTAGGTATGTGTTATGCCAGATTACACAGACTTACAATATTGGACACATTCCCTCTGCCATTTCACAACAAATAAAGATAACTATCCAACGTGTGGTTTTGGGGTGTGTTTTACTACATTGTAAAGGCCAGAGGAACTAATTGCTCCTAGGTGAGACCAGTAACATGGTCAGGTGTCACCTGTCTGAGGCTGACAGACAACTTTCACTGTTGTTTCCTGGTAAACAAATCCATCTGTTGTCGGGGCGACTGATGTAACCATGCCAAGAGTGTGTATAATTCATCAGTCAATGGCGTAAACATGGAACAGCTAAGACACTGGCTGAGAATGTTTATTTTCCCCAGTACTGTCTTATTCGTGTTGTGTGTGTGTGTGTGTGTGTGTGTATCCATGTGTGCAATGTTTGATGTGTAAGCCAGTGTGTTCTCTCCAGGGTGTGATGGAGCAGTGTGTAGGTAGGCTTCACCAGTTTTTAGGTTGTTCTCTGGGAGGACAGCTTTCTCAGGATGTGTGTGTTCTGTTCCACAAGCTGTTGAATGAACATACTAGCATGGAGGACACACACAGCTATACAGAATTTGACACAAACACAAAAAGGTATAAAGTTAGGTTGTGTTTGTGTATAGTCCACTCTTGTTTCAATTCAATAGGTTTGACAGGCAAATCTGTTATTATTGCCAAGCTGTATTGTAAAAACCTCCCCTCTTTTTTGTTGATAAGCTATATGAGCAAAAAAATAATTGTAATGGACTGTTATCCTTTCCTGGGGGCAGAAACATAAAAGGCTACGCTAAACTGAACTAGCTGACTAAGCAGAACACTACCTCTTAATAATGCTTAATCATAAAATAAGAGTTAGCTAGCTAGGTCTCACATAGGCCAGTGAATAAGAAAATTATAACTTGCGTGGAGCCCCAGATCGAGGGAGATTGTCAGTGGTCTTGTATGTCTTCCATTTCCTAATAATTGCTCCCACAATTGATTTCTTCAAACCAAGCTGCTTACCTATTGCAGATTCAGTCTTCCCAGCCTGGTGCAGGTCTACAATTTTGTTTCTGGTGTCCTTTGACAGCTCTTTAGTCTTGGCCATAGTGGAGTTTGGAGTGTGACTGTTTGAGGTTGTGGACAGGTGTCTTTTATACTGATAACAATTTCAAAAACAGGTGCCATTAATACAGGTAACGAGTGAAGGACAGATGAGCCTCTTAAAGAAGAAGTTACAGGTCTGTGAGAGCCAGAAATCTTGCTTGTTTGTAGTTGACCAAATACTTAATTTTCCACCGTAATTTGCAAATAAATTCATTAAAAATCCTACAATGTGATTTTCTGGATTTTTTCCCCCTCATTTTGTCTGTCATAATTGAAGTGTACCTATGATGAAAATTACAGTCCTCTCATCTTTTTAAGTGGGAGAACTTGCACAATTGGTGGCTGATTAAATACTTTTTTGCCCCACTGTAGATCTAGGCTCCGAAACACCAAAATCACACAGATCTGAACTCTGTATTCTTTGTGTGTGTTGTGGTTCTGTACGTCATGTCTACTGCAGCAAAGGAACAGGAAGTCAGTGTGCAGGATGAGAGTGGTCACTGTGACACACACACTGCAACGACACAGCTGGAGACAGACAGTGTGAGGACACAGTCAGAGAGAGACCAAGTGGAGGTTTTGGACTCCGTCTCTGTTCCAGTCCAGCTCGGAGGTTGACCAGCGCCCCACCACTGGCCAGGGCGTCTACTATGTCTGGCTCTCTTAAGGTTTTGTCTGATAATACTGTAACTGTATGATAACTCTGGCTGCATTCCAAACACTTAAAATACACCCTCAGCCCTCAAATTAAGTGGACACTTCTGACGAGTTTACACTTGCAGGGCAAGGGGCGAGGGAGGAAGTAATTTTAAATGGACCGCACTTGCCCGGAAATTCATCCCTCGACGTTTGTTTTCAGCCACCGGTAGCTTGTGGGTGCTTTATATGCGCTACAGTCAGTCATTATGATTGCATGTCTACTTGTATTAACAATACAATTATTATATACATCTACCATATATTAGCTAACAAATTAATTAGCTAACTAACAGCCTGTCTAGCTGGAACTTCTGAAGGACATTAAAAAAAAAAAAAATCCAAAAGCTAACCAAACAAAAACATCCATACTTTTACGAGACGTGTTTGTGCCACCATGTGGATTAGCAGCACCATTTCTAATTTATTTACATTTGTTTTTACTTACACGTTGTGTATGTTAACTTATCCATATTGACGTTGAGGTTTTGGCTGACTTTTTTTAGCGGATGTACAATCATCGCAAATTGAATTATAGGGCGTTTCAGGGTGACGTGAACATAATTGTACACTCGCAATCTCGATCAAAAACAAGAGCTGGGGGCTTACGTTGCGAACTTCCTTTGCTTGGCTAATCGTTTGGACGATTCCCCAAGGGCATAAGGTTAGGGTGTGTCTTTTATGATTTGCAACGCAGCCTCTGTGTGTTGCAGAAGGAGCTAGTGATGGAGCAATCGGAGCGTTGGACTAGTTACCGGAAGGTTGAAAGTTCAAATCCCCGAGCTGACAAGGTACAAATCTGTCGTTCTGCCCCTGAACAGGCAGTTAACCCACTGTTCCTAGGCCGTCATTGAAAATAAGAATATGTTCTTAACTGACTTGCCTAGTTAAATAAAAGGTAATATATATATATATTTAAAAGACACCTGTCACACACACTGAGGACTCCAACATGGAGCATAGCCCAGTAGGAGGCTGAGGGGGCAGGGCAGTCCTCCTTTCAATGAGGAACACACTGATGACTTCACTGCTGTGGGAGCCAATGAGAGTGCTTACCTGGGCTCTGTGGGAGCCAATGAGAGCGCCTACCAGGGATTTGTGGAAGGAAGTGAGAGACAGAGCACTGGGCCATGAGTGGACTTGCTCCTCCTACATCAGACCAGGAGACCCACAAAACCCCACATGCTACTCTAGAGGGAGACAGAACGATGCGGAGTGTGATGGAGAGGACATTGGAGCCGTTCTCTGCAATGGAGAGAGAGAATGATGCGCAGCCTGTTGGACCTGCAGAGGAAACAAAAGAGAGACAGAGACTACTTGGGCGGCCGGTAGCCTAGCTGTTAAGAGTATGGGACAGTACCTGAAAGGTCACTAGTTCAAATCCCCAATCCGACAGGGTGAAAAGTCTGTGCCCTTTTCCAATTCACACATATAAATAATTGTACATGTATAAAATAGGAGAACACAATTTACATTACTGAGACAGGGGGTGAGAGACAACCACTGAGGGTGGGAGAGAGACATACTCTTGTGTTTTTTAGGAAGAGAGGCACAAGGGGGGAAAAAGGAGAGCAGCTTAGTTATTAAGAGATACTTCCTGTGTTAGGTCCAGGAGCGGCTGTCAATAATCCGGAACAGGAATTCCCATGAGGACCTAATGGGCCTGAGACTGATAAGACACCGCACACGCATAACCTACCACATCTAATATACCCTTTTGTTAGGCATTGGAGGTTGGTGCATAATTCTGGGCTGTATGAGTCTCTCTCAGGAGGATAAGAAGATCAGACAGAAACTGGAACAGCTGAAGAGGGAACACTCCTATGTCATGCAGTCTAAATGAGACAGTTAACACACAAGTAATATGTAAGAGATACAGGTAACAAGACAGGTGTAAATTTCCACCTCTTGCTCATTCTCCCTCCTCCCAGGAATACAGCAGGCTATAAGGAGCTGCTGGGTCCAGTGGAACTCCACAGCGCAGACAGTTGACACTGCTGACTCACTCAGGCTAGCCACCAACACTAACTAATATACTATCACTACCCTTTCCTTTAATTAAATACAGTGTACTTCAAAGAGCTATACTTTTTTTATTAAACTGTCTGTCATCGGCTTAAATACTGTAGCATGCTGGTAAGTGGATGAACAGAGGCAGAGAGCTGATGGTGACATGGTTTATTATACAGTTCAATTGTCATCCTGACAAATATGAGCATCAACAATAATATCACTTACTAAATAAAGCCTGTCTGTTGGTCTGAAGCATGTCCCTCCAGTGGCCTATTTCATATTTACAGTGACAGTCACATGACTACATCTCTACAGTCTAAAGCAGCCTCCTATCCTCTCCATCTGCACTGATCTCACAGAACTGGACAGGAAAAGGAAATAGGGCAGACTGTAGCTAAATATTTTGAAACTGGAAATTAAAGTGTTTTTTTAGGTTGTGATCAAAACATTTTCTAATTTGTGCCAACTAAACATGACCCTGCTGTTTTGTCCCATTAGTGCAGATGAAGGACAGGAATTTGGATTGGAAGGGAGGAGGCAGCTGAAGAGTACTGATATGCAACTGTGCACAGGGGATGGGGTTGCGGCTAGTATTTACAGAGCTGGAGATGGCATGTGACAGTTCTACTGGCATGGAGAGTTGTGTATAATACAGAGGTTTGGGGTCGAGGGTTAAAAGGTGACATGGTCAAGGTGTGACAAGTTCAACAAATTCAGATGTTTTTATCTTAAATTGAGCATAAACATGACTCACACTGCCACTACACACAGGATACATACTGCTATGAGTAGAGAAGCCAGCATCACACACACACACGCACACACGCCTTGCCTGAGTTTAGAAAGAGGAATAGAGTATGCTACTCAGACAAAAGCTCTGTGGTCACACACACAGATGCGCAAAAGCACACAATCCGCACGCAGAAGAAACATTTTTTTCTGACTGAAAGGTAAATAAGCCTAAAGATTCAAGCTATGTGATTGGTGGAGATAAATCTAAGCCAGGAAGTCCTCAGGTAACTCAGTGATGAGAGGAGTTTGAGCTTACAGAATGTGATGTAATCACTTCCTGTGTGGCTCAGCAGGCTGCCGTATAGGCCAGGGGCTATGGTAGGCCTGTGTTAAATGTCTTTTCAGCATGCGCTGATGTGACAGACTAGACTACGACACTGAAGAAGATAAATGAATGTATTTTTAAAGACAATATTTTCATTTTATACACAAGGTTCGCAAATGACGTTTCCAAAGACAGCTGTAGAGCCTAGAATCCTAGGATGTCAAATGGCCACCACACATCCAGCATAGCCTGCTGACCACACCCACACACTCTGATTGTGGAATGAAGAGGATGGAGGGTCCTGATGGGACCTGGGGCAGGGTGCAGTAGGGAGGTGCCCTTCCCTCACAACAGATGGGCACACAGACTGGAGAGAGAGGGTAGTCGGGGTGTGTATTCAGTCTACTGGTGGGCACACTGTACCCCTGGGCCGTGCGGCCCCCCCTCCTCATCAGAGCTATCATTGTAGGCCTCCCTTCTGGCCCCCGCTGACCCCTGACCTCTGACCTCACAGTCCTGGAGGTCAACCTCCTCTGCCTCCGACGAGATGACTGGTCCATCTGCACGCGCAGGCAGCAGGTCCTCCAACTCCTAAACACACACATGTAAAACACACATTCTGTAAATTACGTACACAAAGTAAAGGTTAAGACAATGTGTGATGCACCAGACACCTTAGGCGGGCTATTTGGTTCTCAGGGGTACTCACGGTGAGTTTCTCAGGGCTGATCCAGTTGTTGTCAGGGAACAGGACATCAAACTTGATGAACAGATCACCTTTCTCAAATGGGTTCCTGTACTGAGGCATACCCTCTCCCTTCACCACCCGGATACAACCTGACACACACGTAATGATACAAGGCAAGCAAAATAGATCAAGTTAAAGAGCGACTGCCCCTACAAAGCAACTTCTCGTTTTGAAAACGTCCTATTTGGCATCGATAGGAGTCAGAATTATCATGTCAAAATGTACTACAAAGTAGTATGATCATAAAGTCATTCTCCAAAAAATGGTATGTCACGGAATGAAGGGTACCGTAAGTGTTCCTTTGGTTGGGTTTATTTCAATCCTGCCCACAGCTGGCAGCACACAAGTAATCATGAATTCGGACCGCAGCTGCATGCGACCCGATCATAATGACCAAGGTCAATTTCTATTTGACATCCCTATGGGGCAAGTTAGGGACTATAAGTAAATTGCAGTGTACATGGGACAATATTTTAAAATGTCAATAGCTCCCAATTTCAATTATTTAAACACCTCAAACCATCTAGAAATTGTAGAAATATCGAAAGCATTTAAAAAGGTGTGCACCATGACAATATTGTCCCATTTTGCTATTTATTGACGGTCATTAACTAGCCCCAGAGTTAGGCTATCCGATGTCAAACCAACTTTGTCACGGTGGCACACCAGCCAGCTGAAGCTAATTGGCGAAAGAAGTTGGCTAGCACTAGCAAGCCTAAACGACTTCAAGACACAAGACCTGGTTAGACTGTTTCAAGTTATAAGCGTGAGTGAATACTGTGTGCTGTACAAACGCTTGCCACATCTGAACATACAGAGACGACCACATTAAACCACACCCCCAAAATATCTCTTGTTTGGCTTCAGTCATGGCTGCTGCATTTCTTAATGACCAAGCCAAAAAACTAGGCCACATGAGGAAGTTCAGGCCCCCTTTAAACTTGAAGCGGTGTGTGTGTTGTGGAGTGGTGAGTGTTTACCTGGGTCTATGACCTTGCCAGGGGGATATTTGACAGCGAGCTGGCGTCCGTCGAGGTGTGTGACCGCCAACTGAAAGCCACACAGAGCTTCCACCAGGCCGATACGCTGGGTCATGTGGAGGTCATGGCCATCACGACGGAACTCCTACAGAACACACTCAATAATTAACATTTTATCAGTACTTTGACTCAACCTCTCTGGTCGGCAAGAGCGTTTAAGGATTGTCTCAAACTCAGGAGATGGGAATTGAGGGCCACCTTCAGGTGTTACGACCATGATGTTTAATCAGCTTCTTGATATGCCACACCTGTCAGCTCGATAGGCTAATCTGGCAAAGGAGAAATGCTCACTAACAGGGACGTAAACACATTTGGGCACCACATTTGAGAGGAAGAATATTGTGTGAATATGGACAATTTCTGGGATCTTTTATTTCAGCTCATGAAACCAACCTTTTACATGTTGCATTTATATTTTTGTACAAGCACACACCAAAAGTTTGGGCACACCTACTCATTCCAAAGGTTTTCTTTATTTGTACTATTTTCTACATTGTAGAATCATAGTGAACACAAACTATGAAATGACACACGTGGAACATTGTGGTAACCCACAAATTGTTAAACAAATCCAAATATATTTTTATATTTGAGATTCTTCAAAGTAGCCATCCTTTGCCTTGATGACAGCTTAGCACACTCTTGGCATTCTCTCAACCAGCATCAAGAGTATCAACCTGGAATGCATTTCAATTAACAGGTGTGCCTTGTTAAAAGTTAAAGTGGAATTTCTTTCCTTCTTAATGTATTTGAGCCAATCAGTTGTGTTGTGACAAGGTAGGGTTGGTATACAGAAGATAGCCCTATTTGGTAAAAGACCAAGTCCATATTATGGCAAGAACAACTCAAATAAGCAAAGAGAAACAACAGTCCATCATTACTTTAAGACATAAAGGTCAGTCAATATGGAAAATTAAGAACTTTGAAAGTTTATTCAAGTGCAGTCGCAAAAGCCATAAAGCGCTATGATGAAACTGGCTCCCTCATGAGGATCGCAGCAGTTACCTCTGCTGCAGAGGATAAGTTCATTAGAATTACCAACCTCAGAAATTGCAGCCAAAATAAATGTTTCAGAGTTCAAGTAACAGACATCAACTGTTCAGAGGAGACTGTGTGAGACTTGCTTGAGTCAAGAAACACAAGCAATGAACATTAGATTGGTGGAAATCTGTCCTTTGGTCTGATTAGAGATTTTTGGAGCCAACGGCCATGTCTTTGTAAGATGCAGAGTAGGTGAACGGATGATCTCTGCATGTGTGGTTCCCACCGTGAAGCATGGAAGAGGTGGTGTGGGGGTGCTTTGCTGGTGACACTATCAGGGATTTATTTAGAATTCAAGGCACACTTATCGAGCATGGCTACAACAGCATTCTGCAGCGATATGCCATTCCATCTGTTTTTTGCTTAAATGGGACTATCATTTGTTTTAACAGGACAAATGATCCAACACACCTCCAGGCTATGTAAGAGCTATTCGACCTCAACCCAACAGATGGTTTGGGATGAGTTGGACCGCAAAGTGAAGGAAAAGCAGCCAATGAGTGCTCAGCATATGTGGTTGAGATAATGCCAAGAGTGTACAAAGCTGTCAAGGCAAAGGGTGGCTACTTTGAACAATCGCAAATATATTTTGATTTGTTTAACAGTTTTTGGGTTACTATATGACTCCATATGTGTTATTTCAGAGTTTGTCTTCACTATTAATTCAACAATGTAGAAAATAGTACAAAATAAAGAATGAGTAGGTGTGTCCAAACTTTTGACTGATACTGTAATATAAATACACTACTCAAAAAAATAAAGGGAACACTAAAATAACACATCCTAGATCTGAATGAATGAAATATTCTTATTAAATACTTTTTTCTTTACATAGTTGAATGTGCTGACAACAAAATCACACAAAAATGATCAATGGAAATCAAATTTATCAACCCATGGAGGTCTGGATTTGGAGTCACACTCAAAATTAAAGTGGAAAACCACACTACAGGCTGATCCAACTTTGATGTAATGTCCTTAAAACAAGTCAAAATGAGGCTCAGTAGTGTGTGTGGCCTCCACGTGCCTGTATTACCTCCCTACAACGCCTGGGCATACTCCTGATGAGGTGGCGGATGGTCTCCTGAGGGATCTCCTCCCAGACCTGGACTAAAGCATCCGCCAACTCCTGGACATTCTGTGGTGCAACGTGGCGTTGGTGGATGGAGCGAGACATGATGTCCCAGATGTGCTCAATTGGATTCAGGTCTGGGGAACGAGCGGGCCAGTCCATAACATCAATGCCTTCCTCTTGCAGGAACTGCTGACACTCCAGCCACATGAAGTCTAGCATTGTCTTGCATTAGGAGGAACCCAGGGCCAACCGCACCAGCATATGGTCTCACAAGGAGTCTGAGGATCTCATCTCGGTACCTAATGGCAGTCAGGCTACCTCTGGCAAGCACATGGAGGGCTGTGCGGCCCCCCAAAGAAATGCCAACCCACACCATGACTGACCCACCGCCAAATCGGTCATGCTGGAGGATGTTGCAGGCAGCAGAACGTTCTCCACGGCGTCTCCAGACTCTGTCACGTGCTCAGTGTGAACCTGCTTTAATCTGTGAAGAGCACAGGGCGCCAGTGGCGAATTTGCCAATCTTGGTGTTCTCTGGCAAATGCCAAACGTCCTGCACGGTGTTGGGCTTTAAGCCAACCCTCACCTGTGGACGTCAGGCCCTCATACCACCCTCATGGAGTCTGTTTCTGACCGTTTGAGCAGCACATTTGTGGCCTGCTGGAGGTCATTTTGCGGGGCTCTGGCAGTGCTCCTCCCGCTCCTCCTTGCACAAAGGCGGAGGTAGCGGTCCTGCTGCTGGGTTGTTGCCCTCCTACGGCCTCCTCCACGTCTCCTGAGGTACTGGCCTGTCTCCTGGTAGCGCCTCCATGCTCTGGACACTACGCTGACAGACACAGCAAACCTTCTTGCCACAGCTCACATTGATGTGCCATCCTAGATGAGCTGCACTACCGGAGCCACTTGTGTGGGTTGTATAATTTTTTATATATATAATTTTTGGGGATGTGTGTATTGTTACTGCACTGTTGGAACTAGAAACATAAGCATTTAGCTGAAACTGCAATATCTGCTAAATGTGTTTGCAACCAACAAAATTAGATTGAGAATTTCTGAACACTGGGTGGTTTCCTGAGCAGTTTATTTAAATCTTTGAGTACTCTCTGCTACAGTGTGTGTGCATTTTACCTCATGCTCCTTCTCCTGCAGGACCAGTAGGATGTCTCCAGGCTCAGTGCCTGGGGCTTGGTCAGCCTCTCCAGTGAAGCTTATTTTCTGGCCATGCCTCATGCCTTTATCAACATGGACCTCCAACAGCTTGGTCTCCTTGTTCACCTTACGACCCTCACACTTCTTACAGCGGTCCTTCTCACTGATCACCTCCCCTATACAAAACACAAACAGATTAGTTTCCTAACAAAAAAAATATTTTTATAGTGTATTCATTATTGCAGACCATGTGTGTGTGTGTGGTCCTACCCTCTCCGTTGCAGTCTGTGCAGACTGACTGCATCTGTTGGACCATGCCAGGAGCCAGCTGTCTGATCATGATCCTCATGCCTCTCCCTCTGCAGGCCACGCACTTCTGCACCGCCCCCGCCTTACCCCCGGCACTGGAGACCAGAGAGAGGAGAGTCAAGTATCACATTAAACAATATATATCTCATGTTAAAGGGGCAATCAGCAATCACACCTACATTCATTTTTGGACTTGTACCCATTGATTCTAAAATATTATAACTTATAAATTAACTTTGTTCAATTGTCATATCCCATCGCAACCCAAAATATAACCTTGTTTTACAAACAAAGTAAACAAACGGTATACAGCTTCAAAATATGGTAAAAACTATACATTTTTATATCATGAATGTTTAGTCCTGCATCCATATCTCTGTCCACTAAAGATATTTATACAGAACAAAAATAAAACGGAACGTGTTGGTCCCATGTTTCAAAACCTTTCCAGGTGCATAAAAAGCTTACCTCTCTCAATTTTTTTGAAGAAATGTGTTTACATCCTTGTTAGTGAGCATTTCTCCTTTTCCAAGATAATCCATCCTGACAGGTGTGGCATATCAAGAAGCTGATTAAACAGCCTGATCATTACACATGTGCACCTTGTGCTGGGTACAATAAAATACCACAAAAAATGTGCATTTTTGTCACACAACACAATGCCACAGATGTCTCAAGTTGATGGAGCTTGCAATTGGCATGCTACTGCAGGAATATCCACCATAGCTGTTGCCAGATAAATGAACATTAAATTATCTACCATAAGCTACCAACGTCATTTTAGATAATTTGACAGTACGTCCAACTGGCCTCACAACCGCAGACCACATGTAACCACGTCAGCCCAGGACGTCCACAACCGGCTTCTTCACCTGCGGGATTGTCTGAGACCAGCCAACCAGACATCTGATGAAGAAACAGGGTTTGAACAACCAAAGAATTTCTGCACAAATTGTCAGAAACAGTCTCAAGGAAGCTCATCGTCCTCACCAGGGTCTTGACCCGATTGCAGTTCGGCGGCGTAACCAACATCTATGGGTAAATGCTCATCTTCGATAGCCACTGGAGAAGTCTGCTCTTCACAGATCAATCCCGGTTTCAACTGGTACCATGCAAATGGCACACAGCGTGTACGATGTCATGTGGGCGAGCGGTTTGCTGATGTCAGCGTCGTGAACAGAGTGCCTCATGTTGATGGTGGGTTTATGGTATGGGCAAGCATAAGCTGCGGACAACGAACACAACTGCCTTTTTTATTGATGACATTTTGAATGCACAGAGATATCGTGACAAAATCCTAAGGCCCATTGTCATGTCATTCACCCGCCACCATCACCTCATGTTTCAGCATGATAATGCACGGCCCCATGTCGCAAGTATCTGCACACAATTCCTGGAAGCTGGAAATGTCCCAGTTCTTCTATGGCCTGCATACACACCCATTGAGCATGTTTGGGATGCTCTAGATTGACGTGTATGACAGCGTATCCAGTTCCCACCAATATCCATCAAATCCGCACAACCATTGAAGAGGAGTGGGACAACGTTCCACAGGCCACAAACAACAGCCTGATCAACTCTATGCGACAGAGATGTGTCGCGCTGAATAAGGCAAATGGTGGTCACACCAGATACAGACTGGTTTTCTGATCCACGCCCCTACCAACCCACTTGATATCTGTGACCAACAGATACATATGTCTGAGTATGTGAGCGGAATTGAAAATGGAAATGCCACTCATGGGGGGCCGCACCACGTCCTTTCCAACTGCTCTGACAAAAACCGCTCCGAGCTCAAAAAAAAAAAAAATTGCAGGTCCAAATCCAATCCCTTCATTAAAAATCACAATTTATCCAACACCCATCTATTTCTGTGACTACCTGGACCTTTCATTTATTTTTTAAGTATTGAAAACAAACCATATGATTTGAATGAAAAGTATTTTAATAAACATTAAAAGGTGAATGTAAGTGCTCAGAACTTCAAATAGGCTACATGTCATTAAAACAGCATAAAACACTAAATAGGTCAGGAGCCAGACAAGCCTAAGAAGGAACTAAAATGAATTATTTAAGTTATATCCTACAAAGAAACACATTGTGATGAATTGTGTACAGATGAAGCAGATGCTAAACTATCAGACTGTTTTGCTAGCACAGACTGGAATATGTTCCGGGATCCTTCCGATGGCATTGAGGAGTACACCACATCACTCATTGGCTCCATCAATAAGTGCATCAATGATGTCGTCCCCACAGTGACCAGTACGTACATACCACCAACCAGAAGCCATGGATTATAGGCAACATCTGCACTGAGCTAAAGGGTAGAGTTGCCGCTTTCAAGGAGCGGGACACTAACCCGGAAGCATGCTCTGGTCAACTGCAAAGTGTGTTCACTGACATTTTCAACCGATCCCTGACTGAGTCTAATACCAACATGTTACAAGCAGACCACCATAGTCCCTGTGCCAAAGAACACGAAGGTAACCTGCCTAAATGACTACCAACCCGTAGCACTCACGTCTATAGCCATGAAGTGCTTTGAAAGGCTGGTCATGGCTCACAACACCATTATCCCAGAAACGCTAGACACACTCCAATTTGCATACCGCCTCAACAGATCCACAGGTGATGCAATCTCTATTGCACTCCACACTGCCCTTTCCCACCTGGACAAAAGGAACACCTACGTGAGAATGCTATTCATTGACTACAGCTCAGCGTTAAAAACCATAGTGTCCTCAAAGCTTATCACTAAGCTAAGGACCCTGGGAATAAACACCTCCCTCTGCAACTGGATCCTGGACTTCCTGACAGGCCGCAACCAGGTGGTAAGGGTAGGTAACAACACATCCGCCACACTGATCCTCAACACAGGGGCCCCTCAGGGGTGCGTGCTCAGTCCCCTCCTGTACTCCCTGTTCACTCATGACTGCACAGCCAGGCACGACTCCAACACCATCATTAAGTTTGCCTATGACAACAGTGGTAGGCCTGATCACCGACAACGAGACAGCCTATAGGGAGGAGGTCAGAGACCTGGCAGTATAGTGCCAGGACAACAACCTCTCACTCAATGTGATGATTGTGGACTACAGGAAAAGGAGGACCGAGCACACCCCTATTCTCATCGATGAGACTGTAATGGAGCAAGCGGAGAGCTTCAAGTTCCTTGGTGTCCACATCACCAACAAGCCAACATGGTCCAAGCACACCAAACAGTCGTGAGGAGGGCACAACAAAACCTATTCTCCCCTCAGGAAACTGAAAAGATTTGGCATGGGTCCTCAGATCCTCAAAAGGTTCTACAGCTGCACCATTGAGAGCATCCTGACTGGTTGCATCACTGCCTGGTATGGTAACTGCTCGGCCTCCGACCGCAAAGGCACTACAGAGTGTAGTGCGAACGGCCCTGTACATCACTGGGGCAAAGCTTCCTGCCACCCAGGACCTCTATACCAGGCAGTGTCAGGGGAAGGCCCTAAAAATGGTTATGGACTCCACCCACCCTAGTCATAGACTGTTCTCTCTGCTACTGCACAGCAAGCAGTACCGGAGCGCCAAATCTAGGTCCAAGAGGCTTCTAAACAGCTCCTACCCCCAAGCCATAAGACTCCTGAACATCTAATCAAATGGCTACTCAGACCATTTGCATTGCCCCACTCTACCCAACTGTACATATTACCCCAACTAACCAGTGCCCCCGCACATTGACTCGGTACCCACGTGTAGTGTCACGCCATTGTTATTTTACAGCTGCTCTTTAATTACTTGTTACTTTTATTCCTTATTCTTACTCATTTTTTTCAACTGCATTCGTTTTGTTATACATTTTTATTTAATACATTTTGTTGTATTAAATCATTTGTACATATACAGTGCATTTGGAAAGTATTCAGACTCCTTGACCTTTTCAACATTTGGTTACATTACAGCCTTATTCTAAAAACTGATTAAATATTTTTTTTATCCCCTCCATCTTCACACACTACCTCATAATGACAAAGCCAACAGTTCATACATTTTTTGCAAATGTATTTAAAAAAAAACATTTTTTAAATACCTTGTTCATTAAAAAGTATTCAGACCCTTTGGTATGAGACTTGAAATTGAGCTCAGGTGAATCCAGTTTCCATTGGTCATCTTTGAGATGTTTCTACAACTTGATTGGAGTCCACCTGAGGTAAATTCAATTGACTGGACATGATTTGGAAAAGCACACACCTGTCTATATAAAAAGGTCCCACAGTTTACAGTGCATGTCAGAGCAAAAACCAAGTCATGAGGTCAAAGGAATTGTCCGTAGAGTGCCGAGACAGGATTGTGTCGAGGCACAGATTTGGGAAGGGTACCAAAAAATGTCTGCAGCATTGAAGGTCCCTGAGAACACAGTGGCCTCCATCCAAACTTCTTCTATTTCAGAAGGAACCACCAAGACTCTTCCTAGAGCTGGCCACCTGGCCAAACTGAGCAATCAGGGGAGGAAGGCCTTGGTTAGGGAGGCAACCAAGAACCCGATGGTCACTGACAGTGCTCCAGAGTTCCTCTGTGGAGATGGTTGTCCTCCTGGAAGGTTCTCCCATCTCTGCAGCACACCACCAATCCAGCTTTTATGGTAGAGTGACCAAACAGAAGCCACTCCCCAGTAAAAAGGCACATGACAGCCAACTTAGATGTTCCAAAAGGCACCTAAAGGACTCTCAGACCATGAGAAACAAGATTCTCTGGTCTGATGAAACCAAGATTGAACTCTTTGGCATGAATGTCAACGGTCACGTCTGGAGGAAACCCGTCACCATCCCTTCGGTGAAGCATGGTAGTGGTAGCATCATGCTGTGGGGAAGTTTTTCAGCAGCAGAGACTGGGAGACTAGTCAGGATCAAGGGAAAGATGAACGTAGCAAAGTACAGAGAGATCCTAGATGAAAACCTGCTCCAGAGCACCCAGGACCTCAGACTGGGGTGAATGTTCACCTTCCAACAGGACAACAACCCTAAGGACACAGCCAAGACTATGCAGGTGTGGCTTCGCGACTATAATCCATTTTAGAATAAGGCTGTAACGTAACAAAGTGGAAAAGGTCAAGGGGTCTGAATACACAATAGGCTGTGACATATAATTAAATACAAATTAAACAAAAAATGCCTTATTAGTGCCTTTGAATTCATTTTTAGAAAGAAGAGTTTAGCCAGTCTGACTTCAGGCTCATGCGATGGTGCCTAGAGAGCAGGCCAGCAGCGATGCATGTCTTTTCAAATGATTCTTTAGTTGTGGACACTACATCACCGCACTCGCTCTCTTGGTCCTCATCTTTGTAAATTACCTTCATTTTGCAAGTGTGTGTTTTTATCCGTTTCTTTATGAAAATATTTAGCAAACTCAATGACAGTAGTTAAAGAAAGAGGCTATAGCAGCACTTTTATTTAACCTTTATTTAACCAGGTAGGCTAGTTGAGAACAAGTTCTCATTTGCAACTGCGACCTGGCCAAGATTAAGCATAGCAGTGTGAACAGACAACAACACAGAGTTACACAAGGAGTAAACAATAAACAAGTCAATAACATAGTAGAAAAAATAAATAATCTATATACATTGTGTGCAAAAGGCATGAGGAGGTAGGCAATAAATAGGCCATAGGAGTGAATAATTACAATTTAGCAGATTAACACTGGAGTGATAAATGATCAGATGAACATGTGCAGGTAGAGATACTGGTATGCAAAAGAGCAGAAAAGTAAATAAAATAAAAACAGTATGGGGATGAGGTAGGTAAATTGGGTGGGCTATATACCGATGTTGGCTGACTTGTTGGCTGACCCTCATTACATATTCGTCACCAAACCCACTGGCTCCAGGTCATCTAAAAGTCTTTGCTAGGTAAAGCCCCATATTATCTCAGCTCACTGGTCACCATAGCAACCCCACCCGTAGCACGTGCTCCAGCAGGTATATTTCACTGGTCATCTCCAAAAGCCAACACTTCCTTCGGCCACCTTTCCTTCCAGTTCTCTGTTGCCAATGACTGGAACAAATCACTGAAGCTGGATGGAGTCTTATATCTCACTCTCTAACTTTTAGCATCAGCTGTCAGAGCAGCTTACCGATCATTGCTCTTGTACACAGCCCATCTGTAAATAATAGCCCACTCAACTACCTCATCATCTGCACATATATCACTCCAGTGTTAATGCTAAATTGTAATTATTTCACCTCTATGGCCTATTTATTGCCTACCTCCCTGCATTTGCACACACTGTACATTGATTTTTCTATTGTGTTATTGACAGCACGTTTGTTTATTGACAGCACGTTTGTCACACTGCTTTGCTTTATCTTGGCCAGGTCGCAGTTGTAAATGAGAACTTGTTCTCAACTAGCCTACCTGGTTAAATAAACGTGAAAAAAAACCACAAAAAAACAAGTAGACTACAAATGCATGGTGAGCCAGGCATGCCCTGACCTCGTGAAGTGAGCACTACTGGAGCCAAATTGGTGCGAGCGAAAAGGTTGACGCTCCAGCTCGGCTCACATACTCGGGGCGGCAGGGTAGCCTAGTGGTTAGAGCGTTGGACTAGTAACCGAAGGTTGCAAGTTCATATCCCCGAGCTGACAAGGTACAAATCTGTCGTTTGAAAATCTGGACGTCATTGAAAATAAGAATTTGTTCTTAACTGGTAAAATAAAAAAATACTCTTATCTGTATTCCAAGACATGTAAACTCCATAGATAGGTCCTAATGAATTCAATTGACTGATTTCCTTTTATGAACTGTAAATCAGTAAAATATTTGAAATTGTTGCATTTATATTTTTGTTCAGTGCATTTCAAAAAGTGTAGTAGCTCAGCAACTACCAACATTGATCTCCATGCGAATTATATTATTTTAAAGTGTGTGTGTAGACTCACCCATTGCAGGAAGCACACAGGACATTCTTGCTGAGTTGTAGTTTGGTTGTTTTACCATTGTAGAGGTCTTCCAGTGAAACTCTGTTAGACAGGTAGGCAGGGTAAGGAATAACTAAAATAATATGTCTGGATGAGGACCATAGATGTGAAGGGAGAATAACTGTCACTCACTTGAGGGGATGCACCATGTCCTCGCCTCTCCTGCGCCCTCCATTGCGTCCTCCCCCTCCGCGTCCCTGCCCCCCCATGAAGCCAAACAGCCCCCCTCCAAAGATGTGGGAGAAGATGTCATCCATGCCAGCCCCTCCACCACCTCCCTCCCGCAGCCCCTGCTCTCCATAGCGGTCATAAAGCTCCTTCTTTTCTGGATTGGTCAACACCTCATACGCAAAACTTATCTCTTTAAACTGGGAGAGATGGGGGGGGGGGGTCATTAGGGAGGAACCTGACATTGTCCATCATAACTACCTCCCACAGACATTCTACATAATCAGGTGACATTTTTCATACTGTTAACTTTAAATCCACATGAACAATCATCACGTTGTTGTCTCACAGATCCTCTCATCTCAATAGTCTAGGTTTCCTCTCATTCATCTGCACTGATGTTACACAGGTCAGATGATAGCGATGAAGAAGAAGATGCTGGTTGGGGCAGTGCTGCAGATGAACCAAAGGAGACCAGGAAAGAGGGTGCCTCAACAGACTAGCTGGTGCATTCTTGCTATGGAGAGGAGGCCATTTGAGTAATACCAAAAGTGATTGATACCAGCCTCTGTTACTGCACAATACAGATAGGCCCATGTGATGGTACTACCATGACTAGTGGTCATGATGTGGCTTGATCAGTGTTATGTGCTGCTGTGAATCGTTTTGTGTGTACTGTGTCATGTTTTGATTGTGTTATTTGTGTAACTGCCCGTCTCTTACCTTGTCCCCTGCATCTGGGTTCTTATCAGGGTGAAACTCTTTGGCCAATTTGCGGTATGCCTGAACACAAGAGAGACAGACCTACATTATCAGTCACTGTCTGGGAGTGGGCTGTTGTAGGGCCAACATTTTCTAACTGCGTAGCTTTACCCTGCTGCTGCGGCAAGAGAAACACTTGGTGAATCTGAAAACATTCTAACGTTAGCTAGCTAGCATGCTTAACATAATCATCCTCCTCATGACAATCCCTAGTAAAATAGCAATCTGTAGTATCTGTCAAAAACATGACGACAGAGTAACTAACTTTAGACCATATTAGCTAACAATAATATATGTAGTTAGCAAACATTACCAGACAAATGAGATACATCCCGAGCTCATTATGTACTAACTGGCTATAACTAGCAAATAACATACCTAGTACCTCTATATGGTTTTACTCTGTCAGCTTTGTTTTACTCACGCCAGCTAGCGCAGCATCTTACGCTAATGTTAGCTAGCTCCTGCAGCTAACTTCGCGCAGCAGTCTGCACTGCCTAGCAACGATCGGCCGCTGCCTGTGCTACGTTTCTATGCGTAAGGACGGTAGCCCTAGTTTCTCATGTATAAAATACATATAACCAAATTTCCAACAGGTAGTTAACTAACTAGTTAACTAGCTGTCTTAAATCGCGCTTTTCAAATCAGAGAAATACTTACTTTTCATTAGATATTTGCCCCAGAATATGCACTGGCTAGCTCGCATGATTAGCTAGCTAACGTTAACTAGCGATAGTTTAACTAGCTGGGTTAGCTTAGCATCTGAATAGTGTTGGTAAGGCCACATCAACCCTGTTTTGCGGTCATATAATTTCCTGTAGGCGCTGATTGTGTATTATTTATTTACATAACACCAGTCACTTACCTTCTTTAGGTCGTTTTCTGAGGCGGAGGGTGAAACTCCGAGGATGTCGTATAGCTTGGTATCCACAACGTTGGCCATAATGCTAGCTAACGTTAGTCAACTACAGACAGAAATACCTTCTGCCGAGGAAAGGAAACGAGAGAAGATAAACAAGCCGGGTGGGAACGTCATAAGCAATGCGTCAATATGGGTCAGTGCTGACAGTCAGCTGATAGGCTACAGAGAGCAGCAGAGATTATGGAGGCATGTAGCTACAAATATTCATATTTATTTGTATAAACCTATCTCTAGGCTAGTTGCAGTTTTGAATAACGCCGGCTCGTCAATGTTGGAAGTACCCTTCTGACTGGGCCACCTAGTTAGCATTTTAATAATCTCCTGTTATTTTTTTACTAGGGGCATGCAGTCTGTGCTATGTTTTAAGGGTGCTACACATTTTGGAGGGACTTGTCAAGAATATTCAAGAAGCGCAGTATCTTTGGCACACCAATAAACCACACATGCTCGGCGTAGATTTGATTGCTCGTTCCCGCAATAGTGTCCGCCATTTTGATTTAAAATATGTGAGAATCCTTTTCTTTCTTGCTCCAATCTCCAGGATAAAAGCGACAACTAATTTACTGAACCTGGGATTGTCCTATACACAGTTGGAAGGGTCAGCCAGCTGCTGGTGAGTTGACAAGGAAACACTCGACAGATAACTGATATATTTGGTTAAATAACCTGGACTTGCATCACCAGTTGACTGGTTTGGAACATAAACAAATTGCTCAGCTAGCAAGTTAACAACACTGACGCACTGAAGCTAATGTCAAGGTAGGTGCTTGTCGTAGCTTAGCTGAGAATTCTCAACCCCACGATATCGTGGAGATGATAGTTCCCAGAGTCGTAGCTGTGACATGGCAAGATTGCAATAATCAGCCTGGCTATATACGCAGTCTAACGTTAATTAGCAGCGCGTAAACTAGCAACAACATCCGGATTCTACTAGCTAGCTAATATATGCTCAGACATTTGACAGTCATGGATAGCTAGCCACCTTGTTACGCAGCACTGCATCCTAAAGATGAGGAGAGTCAGCTGTGTGTGCTGGAACGCACTAATTACTGTTCTCTCTCTATCACTTTCAGGTTGCAGAGGTAGTGATGGCTTGTGTGTGAGGGAGTGTGTGTGTGTAATCATCCATACAGATTCATGACCGTTCCTACCTGCATATTTGAAATAAATGACTGAAGAGGTCTGACCTAGGACACACATTTTACTAAGGTAAGAAGAAAACACACTCACACCTGACACATTATGCTCAGTCTAGATTATATCTTTAAGTATCTGTTCACTTCAGGTTTAAAGTGCTTCCCCTGTAAACTGAGAGTGTGTGTCTGACTGTCACTCCCACCCCCCCCAATCATACCCCCTCCTTGCATCCTTCTTTAGTAAGACAATGGGAAACCTCATAAAACACAAGACCAAACAGAAAAATTAAAGTTGCAAAACCTATGATACACAGTGAAGTTGGTGTTTTCTATTCACTGTGTCTCTCCTCCCAGCAGTAGCAGCCATGTTCTGGAAGTTTGACCTGCACACGTCGTCCCAGCTGGAGGCCCTGCTTGAGAAAGACGATGTCACGCTCACTGAGCTCATGGAGGAGGAGGACGTACTGCAGGAGTGTAAGGCCCAGAACCGCAGGTTAGCCTTTAACATTAGCCCCTGCACACTTTTTATTAGCATTAGCTTTAGCATTTCCAATGCTAACAAGTGTCTGTTGGCTCCTCTCTGGGCCCCAGGTTGCTGGTCTTCCTGTCCCAGGACACCTGCATGCAAGAGCTGCTGCACCTCATCACCACAGAGCCACCTGCTGGTCTGGAAGAGATCAAACGCTTCAAGTGAGTCGATACACACACATGCACGTACGTCCAGTCAGTCACTGGGATGCTTCAATGAGCGTGTGTGTGTTCCAGGCATCCTAACATAGCATGTGAGCTGCTGACGAGTGATGTAGGGGTGATAAATGATAAGCTGGGGGGAGAGAAGCCCCTTCTGGACATCCTGTACTCCTTCCTGGAGCAGCCCCCTCCCCTCAACCCCCTCCTCGCATCCTTCTTCAGCAAGACCATTGGAAACCTCATCACACGCAAGACTGAACAGGTACAGTAATAAACACATCTTACACACAGTTAAAGGGATACTTCGGGGTTTAGGCAATTAAGCCTTATTTCCTACTTACCCAGAGTCAGATGAACTCATGGATACCATTTTTATGTCTGTGTGTGCATTTTGAAGGTAGTATATCGTTAGCTTAGTGCTTTTGTTGGAAGTCTCCACAAACTACTAGCCAGCTCCTCTCAAAAGCAGAGAAATGGACCTAACTACTCCAAAGCTTGGTGGTTGGTCATTTATATTCTTACAAAGCTATACATAGTAATCAATATTTTATAAATTCGTACATTTTTCTGATAATCACAAGAAACAAGGATCTATCCACTTCCTCATTCTGTCCCCTTGTCACATAGAGATTGCAATTTTGAATCTGTCTGTGTCACTACCCATGCGCTCACAGGCGCAATAATGGGACAGATACAGCATTGCGATCTCTGTGACAACGGAGCAGGATGAGGAATTTGATATAATCTTGTTTCTTATGATAATCAGTCAAATGAACACATAAAACATAAAAATGGTATCCATGAGTTTGTCTGACTCTCGGCAAGTAGGGGGGAAAAGGCTTAATTGCCTAAACCCTGAAGCATCCCTTTAATGGTTCTAATCTGGTTGTTGTGTTCATTTCCTGCAGAGCAAGGAGATTTCGTCTCTCCAATGTAGATTAATACATTTGGTTATAATAATTTATATTGTTGAAATATAGGTTTTCAGTTGATCTGGGTGACCGGTGGTTGTGTTGTGGTCTCTGTAGGTGATCTCCTTCTTGCGGGGAAAGGAGGGTTTCCTGGGTCTGGTTCTTAAACACATCAACACATCGGCCATGATGGACCTCCTGCTACGCCTCATCAGCTGTGTAGATCCTGCTCCTCTCCGACAAGACACACTCAATGTATGTCTCACACACACACACACACACACACACCCTCAGTGAGACTTAAAATATGTAATGGTGTGTTTGTGTTCTCTCTGCAGTGGTTGAATGAAGAGCGGCTGGCCCAGAGGCTCATAGAACTCATTCACCCTGGGAAAGACACGGAGGTGAGACACACACACACACACACAATCTACTGATGACTAGAGTGCTGTCAGAGGAGTAATGTAGCCAAATGTGTTTCAGAGACAGTCGAATGCGTCCCAGACTGTGTGTGACATCATCCGTTTGAGCAGAGACCAGACCAATCAGCTCCAAGAGAACTCTGAGGCTGACCCTCTGCTTGCCGTGCTGGAGTCGTAAGTCACTCTCTCACACTCTCTCGCTCTCTCACACACACCTACCTGTAATTCCCTCTGTCCTGTGTGTTCCTGCAGGCAGGAGTGTGTGAGTCAGCTGCTGGACAACATGTTTGTGGGAGAGAGCACAGAGAGCTGCATCGTCTACGGAACTCAAGTCCTTCTCACCTTACTGGAGATCAGGAGGCCGGGGTTGGTGTTCCATTCTCACATTCCTATAAAGCCTACCGAATAGGATGTATAGGAATTTGGTCATAGGCTAGCCCCTCTTTGACTCACAGATTTTCACAAATCCTAACTGTGTCTTTGGTGTGTGTGTGTGTTCCAGAGTGGAAGGTGTGCTGGATGTGTGTGTTCTGGAATATGAAAGGTGTGTCGTCAGCAGCATCCTGCAGGCTGTCCAACCCCACCTCAAACACTACCACCAACTACTGCTGGATCCTCCCAGGGTAAACTCGCAAACACACACACAGGGTTGGGTGGTATCCAGATTTTCATATTGTCCTTTTCTCATCCTGGGATTTACGGTATTAGTGCACAAGGTGGCACCAAAAAAACGTTTTAAAAAGCCCATCGGGTGTCTATTACCAGAATGCTACCAAAATTAGCACAAGTAATAGTGAACGAGCACAAATGAAAATAAAAAATTGCAAAGACGACTATCCAGCTCATAAAGTTATAGATGTGTGTGTGTGTGTAGGCGCTACCGAATGTCCTTTTTGGTGAGTTTGGACATTACAAAGCGAATGTGAACAGGAGACATTGTGCAAAGGAACAAAGTTTTGATGCGTACTTGTCTGAAGGAAGGACAGTACTGGCTCTGGAGCAGCATGTGAACAAGCTGTGTTTGTGTGGTATCTGGAGTCGCTAGGGCAACTGGGCCTGCCTGCTCTGCCCGGTGAAGAGGGGGGGAGCAGACAGGCCTAGAATGGAGAGGAGAAAAAATTGCAAGGACATTAAGATGGCACTGGCAGCTGTACAGATAACCCATCCAAAGGGCTTTGACTTCTCAAACATGGCAGAAAGCTAACACGATATGATGCCCCAATACCTTATTAATTCAGCCACTTACTTACATAACTAGCAAGTTAGACTTAGGGGTTGCTATCAAATCAAAGTTTATTTGTCATGTGTGCTGAATACAACGGGTATTACAGTGAAATGCTTGCTTACAAGCCCTAACCAACAGTGCAATTTCTAAGTAAAAAATAGGTACTGGGTAAATAATAGACCAGTGGAGAAAAAAAGGAAATGGCCAGTGAAAATAACAGTAGCGAATCTTTATACAGGTGGTACCGGTACAAAGTCGATGTGCGCAGGCACCGGTTAGTCGGGCTAATTGAGGTAATATGTGGGTGTATAGTTAAAGTGACAATGCATAGATGATAAACAGAGTAGCAGCAGTGTAAAATAGGGTGTTTTTCATGCAGGAAAAAAAGATACAACGCAGAAATATCTTGCTGCGTTTTTTCGACGCAGATCTAAAATTCTTCTTATTGTAATTTCTGCATCAGTTGTACTTCTCCACTCGGATGAGAGTTCACGAATGAACTGGAATTCTATCACCAGACTGCGCTCTGACTGATGTGTAGCTACATTTACCGGTACCTTTCTCTGTAGCCAGCTAAATTTTCTCAGGTAAAATGCTAGATTAACTTAAAACAAAACATTAGGAAATGTAGCTGGCTACATTCTTTCTATAAATAAACTTTAGAAATATGGCAGCCATGCATTGTTTTTGCAAAAAAAAATACCATGCTTTTTCATTGTAAGCTCATTTATTACTTATGCGGCTGCCAGCCAAATAGAGTAGCACTTCTGTTGTCATCTGATGAAAATTAAGCTATTTTCTGCCGAATGTGTTGCACTAATGTATTTTCTGTGATGGGTAACTTTAGTTGCATGTCCCTGATCACTCTATTGAAGCAAAAAAACACAACTTTCAATATAAAACACGACCCCTGTCAATACACAGCTGGACTCAACCTGCTCCCGCTTTCTCCCATTGTGCTATTTACAAACAAACAGGATATGGCTCAACTGTTCTGTGGAACTAAGGTAAGCTTCATAATGTAATGTGACCGGTGAAATGAAGAACGAGATCTGCTTTATCTCTTAACATATTGCACAAGTTGACTGCAGGTATTTACTTAAGTATATATAAAAATGTATTGGAAAAACTTCCAATAAATAGTTGTAATGTTGACGCTATTGAAAAACCATTCTGTGGCTATTTCCAAGTACCTCAGTATACCGTGCAAGCCTACACACACATGCACACCTTCAACATACACACATCCTGTATTCTCTATGTCACCCTTCCAGTCTTGCGGTGTTATACATTCTTGGAGCTGTAATGTCAGCTATTCATCACACCATAAAACTAAATTACACCGGTCTATGTGCGTGTGTTTCTAGCGGACCCCCATGCTGACCAGTCTAGGTGTGTTGGAGGTGCCACTGGGTAACTGTCGTCTCCATGTGGCCAGACTAATGGCCTCCCTACTACAGACCACTAACATGAGTTATTACACCTGTTTTGACGACACGATTTATAACAACACCGTCACACTGGAGCTCTGCAGACTCCAGACCATAAGCCTCCTACTGGTGAGTATACTCGCACACAGCATGTCCTGGTTTGTATACATATTTTTATCTGTTAACCTGTTTGTGTTGTCTGTTGCAGGACCTGTTCTTTAAGTACACCTGGAACAACTTCCTGCACTTCCAAGTGGAACTGTGTGTGGCAGCCATTCTCAGCCACTCTGCTCAGGAGGAGAGGCCCCAGGTTAGCCTGGTTATCCAGGAAAGGCCCTTGGTTCCCCTGGAGGACATTCCCCAGGCCAGCTTTGTGGCCCAGGAAAAACCCATGTTTCCCCAGAAGGAGAATCCTCAGGGCAGCCTCCCGAACCAGGAAAAGCCCAGGCTTCAGCAGGAGCCCCAGGAAAACCATGCCTTGCCTGGCCCCAAACCACCACTGCCCTCTGTTCCTCCTGACATCTCCACACATAACCCACTGGTGACTCATGTACGTGTTTCTGTCTGCCTGTGTTTCTCTGTAACATATTCTCTCTCAAGGTCTCCCTCTCCTCACTCTCTTTCTTTCTCTCTCTCTCCATCTGTAGTTGTTTCAGGACTGTCGTCTGGTTCAGAGGATATTGGAGGCCTGGGAGGAGAATGATAAGACTCAGTAAGACACTCCGTGCCGGAGAAAATAGAGCCCTAAGGAGGCGCAAGTGTGAAACGCACATTAGTTTGCAATTTTGTAATCTAAATACTGGTGCGGTGGCATTTTCCAGCCCTAACGCCAGGTTCGGCAATTTACCTGTCTAATATTAGCGCGAGGAGGGGTGGCAATATTTGAGGTGTGTCATTAAAAACAAGCGCAAAAGTGAAAGCTTCATGCAGCGCTAATGGGAAGTTTTAAGACTCACAAAAAGCATGTCTTAACGGTAATGCAATTAATACTGACATGAATGTTGAGAATGGAAGTGCAGCCTTACCAGCCATAATGCACAGTGCCCATGGATGTGCCCGTGAATCTCGTATTTACAAACATTTAATAAACAGATTGCTTTTTTTGTTTGATATCAAGCCCTCAATAGGCTGCCTTTACCCGAGGCTACTAAGGCTGGTTCAACAGCAATGCGTTGTGTTTTTTATCCTGGCATTGCAAAGTAGCTCTCCATGAAAGGTGTTTAAATGGTCTATTCGTTCGGAGTTAATTTTGCTTGTTCGAGTATCCATCTCCAAAGAGTGCCTCATCTGGTTACCAAAGACGCACTCCTCTAGACTTAATTAAATTATTCTGTCCTATAATGCAATATCAACAGTATGCCTAGGCTATATTGAGAACATGCCTCACACATACAATTTATGGGAGCCTAGTATTTTTTTTATTTTAGGAGAAGTGCAATGCGTAAGGACATGTAGGTGTGGTTAGGCACGTTGAAGAGAATTGCAACGTTGACCAGCAACACTCCAAACAGGCTATTGAGCAAACACTGGATTTAAAATTAAAACATTTCTGTTGCTAATTGTTACTGTAGCCTATGCTATTTAAAAACTGTAGGTTCAATCCACAATGGACCAGAATGAGAATATTCTGTACTCCAAGACGAATTGGTGTTGATGACAATGCAAATACTGTCAATAACCTACAGAACTTGAAACAAAACTCATTCAGTATTAAGCCATGGAACATGTTGATTCATCAAAACCCAGCCATTTCATGCCACTGCCAGCTATTGCGCTCATATTTCCCTCTGTGAAAATATAACAAATATTTCTGGCACACCCTGAACCTATTAAGCTCTGCCAGCGCTTAGATTTACCACTGCGTTAGGTTTGTTAATAGAGCCCTCAAACTGTTGAAGTTAAACAGATTCAACAGTTCAGCTGTTTTTGCTCTTGTTTTGTCATCTGTGATTGGTGTGTAATAGTGTGTCACGAGTGTAGGTTGTTAACGTTTCTAAATGTAATTGTGCATGTTACATTTTCTCATGAACGTGTGTGTTCTCAGGGCAGAGGGGGGTATGAGGAGAGGCTACATGGGTCACCTGACAAGAATCGCTAATACTGTAGTCTGTAACATGGAGAAAGGACCAGTCCGCATCCAGATCAGCAGCCTTATTACAGGTAGGGCTGTGTGTGTTACTTAGGCCTACGGACATAGCAAGCTTATTGTAGAGTAAATGTATGTGTGAAGCTCTACTGTCTGTGTTGCAGAGCTGCCTAAGGATTGCAGGGGGCGCTGGGAGAGCTTTGTAGACCAGGCCCTGACAGAGACCAACAGGAAGAACACTGTAGACCTGGTAAACATACCTGCTCACACAAATGCACACCAGTGTTTCCCATAGCATTTTCTTCAGGAGTGGTGGCAAGGGTAGCCGGGGGGTGTGCATTGGTACAAGCAGGGGACTTTGCCAATAAGCCAACGACTATCCATTTAAGTGCGCGTCTCGTCATTAAAATATATATATATAGTGTGTAGATTGAGGAACAACAACAAACTTAATCCATTTTAGTATAAGGCTGTAGCGTAACTTTTTCCACATTTTATGTTACAGCCTTATTCTAAAATGTATTAAATAGTTTCTCAATCGATGCACAATACTCCATAATGACAAAGCTAACACAGGTTTTTTTTATGTTTGCAAAAATGTTTTTTTTTTTTTATACTGAAATATGACATTTACATTAGCATTCAGACCCTTTACTCAGTACTTTGTTGAAGCACCTTTGGCAGTGATTACAGCCTTGAGTCTTCTTGGGTATAAGCTTGGCACATCTGTATTTGGGGAGTTTATCCCTTTGCAGATTCTGTCAAGCGCTGTCGGGTTGGATGGGGAGCGTCGCTGCACAGTTATTTTCAGGGCTCTTGATCGGGTTCAAGTCTGGGCTCTGGCTGGGCCACTCAAAGACATTCAGAGACTTGTCCTGAAGCCACTCCTGTGTTGTCTTTGCTGTGTGCATAGTGTCATTGTCCTGTTGGAAGATGAACCCAGTCTGAGGTCCTGAGCTTTCTGGAGCATATTTTCATCAAAGATCTCTGTACTTTGCTCCATTCATCTTTCCCTCGATCCTGACTAGTTTCTCCAGTCTCTTCCGCTGAAAAACACCCCCCGAGCTTGATGCTTGGAGTGGCTTCCGTCTGGCCACTCTACCATAAAGGCCTGAGTGGTGGAGTGCTGCAGAGATGGTTGTCCTTCTGGAAGGTTCTACCATCTCCACAGAGGAACTCTGGATTTCTGTCAGTGACCATCGGGTTCTTGTTCACCTCCCTGACCAAGGCCTTCCTCCCCTGATTGCTCTGTTTGGCTGGGTGTCCAGCTCTAGGAAGAGTCTTGGTGGTTCCAAACAACTTCCATTTAAGGATGGAGGCCACTGTCTTCTTGGGGACCTTCAATGCTGCTGAAATGTTTTGCTACTGTTTGCCAGATCTGTGCCTCGACACAATCCTGTCTCGGAGCTCTACGGTCAATTCCGTCGACCTCATGGCTTGGTTTTTGCTCTGACATGCACTGTCAACTGTGGGACCTTATTATATAGACAGGTGTGTGCTTTTCCAAATCATGTCCAATCAATTGAATTTACCAGAGGTGGACTCAAAGTTGTAGAAACATCTCAAGGATGATCAATGGAAACAGGATGCACCTGAGCTCAATTTCTAGCCTCATAGTAAAGGTTCTGAATACTTATGTAAATAAGGTATTTTTATCAATTTACAAAAACATTTAACCTGTTTTCGCTTTGTCATTATGGGGTATTGTGTGTAGATTGTTTTTAAAAACATTTAATTAATTTTAGAATAAGGCTGTAACGTAACATTTTGGAAAAAGTCTAGGGGTCGGAATACTTTCCGAACACTGTTTTTTATTTTTTTTATTTGATATATAATATTTTATTTTGCAACAGTTTAGCAGCTAAATGAATATAGGGGGGAACTCTGCATACCACAAATATAAACGCAACCATTTCCAAGATTTTACTGAGTTTCAGTTCATATAAGGAAATCAGTCAATTTAAATAAATACATTTGGTCCTAATCAATGGATTTCACATGACTGGGCAGGAGCGCAGCCATTGGTGGGCCTGGGAGTGCATACACCCACCCACTGGGGAGCCAGGCCCAAGCAATCCAAATTAGTTTTTCCCCACAAAACAGCTTTATTACATACAGAAATACTCCTCAGTTTCATCAGCTGTCCGGGTGGCTGGTCTGAGAGGATCCAGCTGGTGAAGAATCCAGATGTGGAGGTCCTGGGCTGGCGTGGTTACACGTGGTCTGCGGTTGTGAGGCCGGTTCACCAGATTCTCTAAAATGACGTTGGAAGCGGCTTATGGTAGAGAAATGGCTTATGGTAGAGAAATGATCATTCAATTCTCTGGAAACAGCTCTGGTGGACATTCCTGAAGTAAGCATGCCAATTGCACGCTCCCACCAAACTTGAGACATCTGTGGCGTTGTGTGACAAAACTGCACATTTTACTGGCTTTTATTGTCCCCAGCACAAGATGTACCTGTGTAATGATCATGCTGTTTAATCAGCTTCTTGATATGCCACACCTGTCAGGTGGATAGATTATCTTGGTAAAGGAGAAATGTTCACTTGCAGGGATGTAAACACATTTGTGCACCAAATTTGAGAAATAAGAAATAAAATAAAAAATTCTAGGATCTTTTCAGCTCGTGAAACATAGGACCAACACTTTACAACTTACGTTTAGTTTTTTGTTCAGTGTATATACACGTGTAAAACCCCTGGCTTCTGTATGTTCCAGGTGTCTCACAACCTGCGCTCCTCCAGTGAAGACGATGACCGACAGAGTCCCTTCCCCAAAGAGCTGTCACTGCAACAGGTACACGAATTTAGAGAGTCATCTACTGCTCCTACTCTGTCCTGGTAGCTACCATGATCTAGGTCTGTTTTATATGACTGATATCTTACAGACATTCTCAGACTACCAAATCCAGCAGATGACTGCTAACTTTGTGGATCAGTTTGGCTTCAATGACGACGAGTTCTCTGAACACGGCGACAACATCAGGTAAGACGCACAAACGTGACATCAAGTAAGTTCAATCAAACAAATGTATTTGTCACATACACATGGTTCGCAGGTGTTAATGCAAGTGTAGCGAAATGCTTGTGCTTCTAGTTCCGACCATGCAGTAATATCTAACAAGTAATAAATAAATAAAAGTTGCTGGAGATGAGTCAGTATGTTGGCAGCAGCCACTCAATGTTAGTGGTGGCTGTTTAACTGTCTGATGGCCTTGAGATAGAAGCTGTTTTTCAGTCTCTCGGTCCCAGCTTTGATGCACCTGTATTGACCTTGCCTTCTGGATGATAGCGGGGTGAACAGGCAGTGGCTCGGGTGGTTGTTGTCCTTGATGATCTTTTTGGCCTTCCTGTGACATCGGGTGGTGTAGGTGTCCTGGAGGGCAGGTAGTTTGCCCCCGGTGATGCGTTGTGCAGACCTCACTACCCTCTGGAGAGCCTTCCGGTTATGGGCGGAGCAGCTGCCGTACCAGGCGGTGATACAGCCCGCCAGGATGCTCTCGATTGTGCATCTGTAGAAGTTTGAGTGTTTTTGGTGACGAGCCAAATTTCTTCATCCTCTTGAGGTTGAAGAGGCGCTGCTGCACCTTCTTCACCACGCTGTCTGTGTGGGTGGACCATTTCAGATTGTCCGTGATGTGTACGCCGAGGAACTTAACTTAACTTCCTTAAGTGGTTCTGACTTGATTATGACTGAGTGTGTATGTTCTGTGCTGCAGCGCCACCTTTGACCGGATCAAAGAGATCAACTTCAACGTGGACACAGAGGACACTGTGAGTGACTGAGTCAATAGTATCTACCTCATACGAGCTTCCAGTTTTGAAATTGACTGTCTGTCATTACCTAAAATGCTCTTGGAGTACAGTCATGCAGGGAATCTATACGTATACATTGTTGTGTTTGCGTTCGCTCACAGGCTAAGACTGCAGCATTTGAGGCCTGCACTAAAGAGAAGATCCAGTTGTTTGATGACAGCGAGGAAGAAGACATCTGGGAAGAGAGAGAGATCAACTATACTATGCACACCAAGTCTAGGACCAGGTACACAGAAACGCATTAACAATACAACACACCAGGACTTTGTACACACACACACAGGCCTACATATATGCTATCTTAATTTGAGCCTGCTTCTCACGGCAGGAAAATAATCCTTCAACAGGGAATGTGGATTATAGTTAATGGAAATGTTTGTGTGGGGTTAATGCATCTTTTTTGTTAGGGAAAATCAAATCTGATATTTTAAAGTTACAAACTTTAGGAGCCTTTTAAACCTTGAATATACTAGAGATATTCTTTGAAAACAGAGTGATCCAATTTAGACCGGAGATCTACACACACACACACACACACAAGTAATGCTCTCTCTTGGTTTCTCAGGTTTGGGGGGCCACAGACGTCTGTTGGATCGGTTCAGAGTGATGGGATGAGCGATACTCCTGATAAGTCAACAGGTTCTGACACAGAGGGGGAGGTGCCTAATGAGGTCCCAGGTCAGACTGAACACAGCAAGAACATCAGCCAGACTGAGACTGCACAGAGTAAGGATGACTATTTGACCCCAGGTTTGCTTGTGGGGGTATTTCATGGGTTTGCTGTGGAGTGTTTTTGTTTGTGGGGTGTTTTTGTGGTTGTGTGTGGTTCTAGTTTTCTTTGGTTGTGTGTTGCTGTGGTAGTATAAGTTTTTGTGGTTCTGGTGCTTTTTTTGAGTTGTCGTTTCTCTCAGGCCCTGGCTGGGCGGCTAGTTTCGGGGAGGTGAACTTTAACTCCCCCTCATCTGGAGTGGACCCATGGGGTAGCCCCGCCCCCAAGCCTGGAGTGGGCGTGGACCCATGGGGTAGCCCCGCCCCCAAGCCTGGAGTGGGCGTGGACCCATGGGGTAGCCCCGCCCCCAAGCCTGGAGTGGGCGTAGACCCATGGGACAGCCATGCCCCCAAGCACGGAGTGGCCGTAGACGCATGGGGAAGTCCCGCCCCACAGCCTGTAACTACAGAGGCTGAGAAGGGCTGGGCCAAGTTCACTGACTTTCAGCCCTTTTGCTGGTGAGTGCAGCCATGTTTCAGCCCATCTTTTTTAACCTTCTGCTGCTTATGTATAGGATTATGTTATGACACGTGTGTTTGTGTGTGTTCAGTTCAGAGACAGGTTTGAGATGCACTTCTCCAGTGGACTCGGAGATCTGTGGGTCAGACAAAACTAAACCCAGCCAGGGAATGAACCGTAAGTCTGTGTGTACTCTCCCTGCATTGTGAGTTGTGTTTGTGTACACTGAGTGTACAAAATATTAGGAACACCTTCCTAATATTGAGTTGCACCCCCTTTTGTCCTCAGAACCGCCTCAATTCGTCGGGGCGTGGACTCTACAAGGTGTCGAAAGTGTTCCACAGGGATGCTGGCCCATGTTGACTCCAATGCTACACACAGTTGTCAAGTTTACTGGATGTCCTTTGGGTGGTGGATCATTCTTGATACACACAGGAATTGTTGAAAAACCCAGCAGTGTTGCAGTTCTTAACACACTCAAACCGGTGTGCTTGGCACCTACTACCATACCCAGTTCAAAGGCACTTCAATCTTTTGTCTTGCCCATTCACACTCTGAATGGCACACGTACACAATCCATGTCTCAGTTGTCTCAAGATGTAAAAATCCTTATTTAACCTGTCTCCTCCCCTTCATTTACACTGATTGAAGTGAATTTAACAAGTGACATCAATGAGGGATCATAGCTGGTCAGTCTGTCATGGAAAGAGCAGGTGTTCCTAATGCAAAGTGTGTTCACTTTGCAGAGCATGTGTGTATAATTGTGTGTTTTCTCTGCAGCATGTGTATGGAGTGTGTGTGTGGCGAGGAAGGCTCCCCTGGTAGCATCAGACACCTCTTCATCAGGAGGCTCAGACAGCGAGGAAGAGGAAGAAAAGACTGAATCTGTTACTATGGAGATAGTATCCAAGGAAATGGTCACTACAGAGACCATCGTCACAACCGCCGGACTGGAGACCATCAGACTTAACATGAATGTCAAGAACGAGAGAGCTGGCTTCAACAGGTATATACAGTGCATTTGGAAAGAATTCAGACCCCTTCACCTTTTCCGCATTTTGTTACGTGACGGTCCCTCGTTAATCTACACACAATACACCATAATGACAAAGCAAAAACAGGTTTTAGACATTTTTGCAAATATTTTTTTAAACTGATCACAATTACATAAGTATTCAGACCTTTTACTCAGTACTTTGTTGAATCACCTTTTGGCAGCGATTACAGCGTTGTCTTCTTGGGTATGATGCTACAAACTTGGCACACCTGTATTTGGGGAGTTTCTCCCTTCTCTGCTGATCCTCTCAAACTCTTGTCAGGTTGGAGGCTGCCACCACCATGCTTCACCGTAGGGATGGTGCCAGGTTTCGTCCAGACATGACGCTTGGCATTCAGGCCGAAGAGTTCAGACCAGAGATTCTTGTTTTTCATAGTCCGAGTCCTTAAGGTGCCTTTTAGCAAACTACAAGTGGGCTGTTTAGTCAATTCAAATTGTATTTGTCACATGCCAAATATAACCGTACAGTGAAATGCTTACTTACAAGCCCTTAACCAACAATTAATTTTTAAGAAAATACCCCCCCCCAAAAAAAAAGTAAGAATAACAAATAATTAAAGAGCAGCAGTAAATAACAGTAGCGGTGCTATAAACAGGGGGTACCGGTGCGGAAGCAGGTAGGTAGAGTTATTAAAGTGAGGGGTGGCTTCCGTCTGGCCACGCTACAATGTATGCCTGATTGGTGGAGTGCTGCAGAGATGATTGTCCTTCTGGAAGGTTCTCCCATCTCCACAGAGGAGCTCTCTGAGTGACCATTGGCTTCTAGGTCACCTCCCTGACCCAAGGCCCTTCTCCCCCGATTGCTCAGTTTGGCCAGGCGTCCAGCTCTAGGAGTCTTGGTGGTTCCAAATGGAGGTCTACCGGAAGGGACGATTTCAAGTTTTTTTATATATATATATTTTTTTACACCTTTATTTAACTAGGCATGTCAGTTAACCTCTCTGAACCACCCATCTGGGATAATTGGCATCAGCAATGCTGAATAGCATAGCGCAACAGTCAAATAATATTACTAGAAAATATTCATATTCATGAAATCACAAGTGCAATATTTTGAAACACAGCTTAGCCTTTTGTTAATCACCCTGTCGTCTCAGATTTTGAAATTATGCTTTACAGCGACAGCAATCCAAGCGTTTGTGTAAGTTTATCGATACCGTAGCATTATGTACACTTAGCATCAGGAAGCTTGGTCACGAAAATCAGAAAAGCAATCAAATGAACCATTTACCTTTGATCTTTGGATGTTTTCACTCACGAGACTCCCAGTTACACAGCAACTGTTCCTTTTGTTCCATAAAGATTATTTTTATACCCAAAATACCGACGTTTGTTTGTCGCGTTATGTTCAGAAATCCACAGGAAGGAGCGGTCATGACAACGCAGACGGAAATTCCAAATAGTCTTCATAATGTCCACAGAAACATGTCAAACATTTTTTATAATCATTCCTCAGGTAGTTTTTAAAATATATATTTGATAATATATCAACAGTGTGTAGCTTTTTCCATAACAGCGGGAGGAACAATGGCCGTTTTACTCAATTGAGCACCAACTCACTCTGAGAGTGAGTTGTGATCCTTCACGCTCATTTTTTCAAAATAAAAGCCTGAAACTATGTATTAAATGAAGAACAGGCACGCATAGGAACAGAAGTTTCAAAATAAGAGGCACTTCCTGATTGGATTATCCTCAGGCTTTCACCTGCAATATCAGTTCTGTTATACTCACAGACAATATGTTTACAGTTTTGGAAACTTTAGTGTTTTCTATCCTAATCTGTCAATTATATGCATATTCTAACATCTGGTCATGAGAAATAAATAGGCTGTTTACTTTAGGAACGTTATTTTTCCAAATGTAAAAATAGTGCCCCCTAGCTTCAAGAGGTTAAGAACACATTCTTATTTTCAATGACGGCCTAGGAACGGTGGGTTAACTGCCTTGTTCAGGGGCAGAACGACAAAATTTTACCTTGTCAGCTCGGGGATTTGTTTTTGCAACCTTCCGGTTACTAGTCCAATGCTCCAACCACCTGCCTTACATTGCACTCCACGCGGAGCCTGCATGGCATGCTGACTACCTGCTACGTGAGGGCAGCAAGAAGCCAAGGTAAGTGGCTAGCTAGCATTAAACTTATCATATAAAAAAAACAATCTAATCATAATCACTAGTTAACTACACATGGTTGATGATATTACTAGTTTATCTAGCGTGTCCTGCGTTGCATATAATTGATGCGGTGCCTGTTAGTTTCTCATCATAATCACAGCCTACTTCGCCAAACGTGCGATTTAGCACTGTCATTGCACCAAACCTAACCATAAACATCAATGCCTTTCTTTAAAATCAATACACAAGTATATATTTCTAAACCTGCATATTTAGTTAATATTGCCTGCTAACATGAATTTCTTATAATTAGGGAAATTGTGTCAGTTCTCTTGCGTTCCGTGCAAGCAGTCAGGGTATATGCAGCAGTTTGGCCCACCTGGCTCGTTGCGAACTGTGTAAAGTCCATTTATTCCTAACGAAGACCGTAATTAATTTGCCAGAATTGTACCTAATTATGACATGACATTGAAGGTTGTACAATATAACAGCAATATTTAGACTTAGGGATGCCATCCGTTAGATAAAATACAGAACGATTACGTATTTCACTGAAAGAATAAACTTTTTGTTTTCGAAATGATAGTTTCCTGGATTTGACCATATTAAATCAAATCAAATTTGATTTGTCACATACACATGGTTAGCAGATGTTAATGCGAGTGTAGCGAAATGCTTGTGCTTCTAGTTCCGACAATGCAGTAATAATAAAGTGAAACTTTGAGCATAGGAAACACATTTTAGATCGTAGATGATACATGTTTTTACTCCATGGAGGAAAGTGTCTCCAGCGTTAAGTTGAGATCCTGTAGTCCTGAACATACTGCCTCTAACCACTGAACTGAACATGGTGCTTGCCTACGGAGCTGTGAGGGGAACGGCACCTCAGTACCTCCAGGCTCTGATCAGGCCCTACACCTAAACAAGGGCACTGCGTTCATCCACCTCTGGCCTGCTCGCCTCCCTACCACTGAGGAAGTACAGTTCCCGCGCAGCCCAGTCAAAACTGTTCGCTGCTCTGGCCCCCCATTGGTGTAACAAACTCCCTCACGACGCCAGGACAGCGGAGTCAATCACCACCTTCCGGAGACACCTGAAACCCCACCTCTTTCAGGAATACCTAGGATAGGATAAAGTAATCCTTCTCACCCCCCTTAAAAGATTTAGATGCACTATTGTAAAGTGGCTGTTCCACTGGATGTCTTAAGGTGAACGCACCAATTTGTAAGTCGCTCTGGATAAGAGCGTCTGCTAAATGACTTAAATGTAAATGTAAATGTAAATGACCAACGAGTAATCTAACCTAACAATTTCACAACTACCTTATACACACAAGTGTAAAGGGATGAAGAATATGTACATAAAAATATATAAATGAGTGATGGTACAGAACGGCATAGGCAAGATGCAGTAGATGGTATCGAGTACAGTATATACATATGAGATGAGTAATGTAGGGTATGTAAACAAAGTGGCATTGTTTAAAGTGGCTAGTGATACATTTTTTACATCAATTGTTCCATTATTAAAGTGGCTAGAGTTGAGTCAGTATGTTGGCAGCAGCCACTCCATGTTAGTGATGGCTGTTTAACAGTCTGATGGCCTTGAGATAGAAGCTGTTTTTCAGTCTCTCGGTCCCTGCTTTGGTGCACCTGTACTGACCTCGCCTTCTGGATGATAGCGGGGTGAACAGGCAGTGGCTCGGGTGGTTGTTGTCCTTGATGATCTTTATGGCCTTCCTGTGACATCGGGTGGTGTAGGTGTCCTGGAGGGCAGGTAGTTTGGCCCCAGTGATGTGTTGTGCAGACTTCACTACCCTCTGGAATACCTTACGGTTGTGGGCGGAGCAGTTGCCGTACCAGGCGGTGATACAGCCCGACCGGATGCTCTCGATTGTGCATCTGTAAAAGTTTGAGTATTTTGGTGACGTGCCACATTTCTTCATCCTCCTGAGGTTGAAGAGGCGCTGCTGTGCCTTCTTCACCACACTGTCTGTGTGGGTGGACCAATTCAGTCTGTCCGTGATGTGTACGCCGAGGAACTTAACTTACTACCCTCTCCACTACTGTCCTGTCGATGTGGATAGAGGGGGTGCTGCCTCTGCTGTTTCCTGAAGTTCACGATCATCTCCTTTGTTTTGTGACGTTGATTATGAGGTTATTTTCCTGACACCACACTCCGAGGGCCCTCACCTCCTCCCTGTAGGCCGTCTCGTCGTTGTTGGTAATCAAGCCTACCACTGTACCACCACCGTCTGTAGACTTGATGATTGAGTTGGAGGTGTGCATGGCCACGCAGTGGTGGGTGAACAGGGAGTACAGGAGAGGGCTCAGAACGCACCCTTGTGGGGCCCCAGTGTTGAGGATCAGCGGGGTGGAGATGTTGTTACCTACCCTCACCACCTGGGGGTGGCCCGTCAGAAAGTCCAGTACCCAGTTGCACAGGGTGGGGTCCTATGTTATAATTAAGTCTATGATTTGATATTTAATAGAGCAGTCTGACTGAGCGATGGTAGGCGGCAGCAGGATCGTAGGCATTCATTCAAACAGCACTTTCGTGTGTTTGCCAGCCGCTCTTCGCTGTGCTTCAAGCATTGAGCTGTTTATGACTTCAAGCCTATCAACTCCCGAGATTAGGCTGGTGTAATCGGTGTGAATTGGCTAGCTAGTTAGCGGAGTGCGTGCTAATAGCGTTTCAAACGTCACTCGCTCTGAGACTTTAGTAGTTGTTCCCCTTGCTCTGGGCCGCGGCTTTTGTGGAGCGATGGGTAACGATGCTTCGAGGATGGCTGTTGTCTGTGTTCCTGGTTCGAGCCCTGGTAGGGGCGAGGAGAGGGACGGAAGCTATACTGTTACACTGGCAATACTAAAGTGCCTATAAGAACGTCCAACAGTCAAAGGTATATGAAATACAGATGGTATATAGAGAAATAGTCCTATAATTCCTATAATAACTACAACCTAAAACGTTTTACCTGGGAATATTGAAGACTCATGTTAAAAGGAACGACCAGCTTTCATATGTTCTGAGCAAGGAACTTAAACGTTAGCTTTTTTACATGGCACATATTGCACTTTTACTTTCTTCAACACTTTGTTTTTGCATTATTTAAACCAAATTTAACATGTTTCATTATTTATTTGAGGCTAAATTGATTTTATTGATGTATTATATTAAGTTAAAATAAGTGTTCATTCAGTAGTGTTGTAATTGTCATTATTACAAATACATTTCAAAAAATCGTCCTATTAATCGGTATCGGCTTTTTTGGGGTCCTCCAATAATCGGTATCGGCGTTGAAAAATCATAATCGGTCAACCTCTAGTTCCAAACTTCTTCAATTTAAGAATGATGGAGGCCACTGTGTTGGAAACCTTCAATGCTGCAGGCATTTTTTTGGTACTCTTCCCCAGAGCTGTGCCTCGACACATTCTTGTCTCGGAGCTCTACAGAAAATTCCTTCGACCTCATGACTTGGTTTTTGCTCTGACATGCACTGTCAACTACAGTACCAGTCAAAAGTTTGGACACATGGTTTTTATTTATTTTGACTATGTTCTTCATTGTAGAATAATAGTGAAGACATCAAAACTATAAAATAACACATGGAATCATGTAGTAACCAAAAAAGTGTTAAACAAACCCAAAAATATTTGATATTCTTCAAAGTAGCCATCCTTTGCCTTGATGACAGCTTTGCACACTCTTGGCATTCTCTCAACCAGCTTCATGAGGTAGTTACCTGAAATGGATTTGAAATAAAAAGGTGTGCCTTGTTAACACCCCTTAAGGATTGGACCCTTTTTTTTTTCAAATTTTCCCCTTAAATGACACTCAAATCTAACTGCCTGCAGCTCAGAACCTGAAGCAAGGATATGTATTTTCTTGATACCATTTGAAAGGAAACACTTTGTAGTTTAGAAATGTGAAATTGATGTCGGAGAATATAAATCAATTTCAAATCAAATGTATTTATATAGCCCTTCGTACATCAGCTGATACGTTTCTAGGGAGTTTTTCCTAGCCACCGTGCTTCTACACCTGCATTGCTTGCTGTTTGGGGTTTTAGGCTGGGTTACTGTACAGCACTTTGAGATATCAGCTGATGTACGAAGGGCTATATAAATACATTTGATTTGATATCTCAAAGTGCTATACAACATTTCTAATCTGTTTTCGCTTTGTCATTTATGGGCTGTGTGTAGATTGATGGAGGGAAAAAATAATTGAATCCAATTTAGAATAAGGCTGTAACGTAACACATTTTGTTAAGTCAAGGGGTCTGAATACTTTCCAAATGCACTGTATGTATGAGAGTACTCATTTGGCACTGTCTTATTTCTGATTATTTTGACTCACCATGTGCACCACTTATTTATTTTTCTTCACCTCACACAAGTCAAGCAAGTTTGTTTTTTAGCATCCATTGCGAATGATCGTTCCTCAGTATTTGAAATATCTTTCAAACACTCCTTGCCTCGCTTATCACCAAGCCGCGTGAAAGAGCTAAATATCACGATCTGATGATCCCAGTGGAAACATCATAAACAGCTTACTGTCCCGAGCTCACACAACTCTGCGGTTAGAGATAAGTGCCTTGCTCAATTGGCAGATTTTTCACCTAGTCAGCTCGGGATTTGAACCAGCAACATTTCGGTTCCTAGAATGTTCCACTTCACTAGCAATAGTTCAAGACAGACAGAAAGGGAGGCAGAACAAAGAGATTAATTTGATTTGACAACCAGAATTTTCATCAGGATATTTTCTGCTGTTTTTATTTGTCGGCCAATGTATTTGACTTGACGATGGAACTTATAGGCCTACTGCTACATCTGATTTATGCTCTCATTTCTTTAGCTGCAAGTGGATCACAGTATCAATGTGTCCATATGGCAGAGGCTTGTGCTCTCCCAATAGTGTCATTTACATTTAAAAAAAAAAAAAAAATCATTTTACTTTATTAACCACGTGACAATGATTTTGAGATACAAACATTTTTTTAATTAAACTGTTCCATGAAAAATGCGCATGTAAAAATAATCCATAACTGGTTCGCAGATTGGTAGAAATGGTAGGATAAATTGTAAGCTTCCCCAGACTTGAAACTCACCAGCTGCCTATGGTCTTTACTATTACATCTATTCAAAAAATTGTGAACGCACGTGCACAGATGGGAGGTCCCGTGAAAAAACGTGCCCTCTTATGGAAATCTAAGGCCCCTCCCAACTGATTCGTTCTGGTGCCTGGTCTAAGTATGTTCCCCTCCCTGCCTTACTGTCTACACCACTCATCTCATCTCACCTTCTCTCCCTCCCACCTCTTTTCCTTTCCTTCTCTTCCTCTCCTCCACTCTCTAATTTTGTCTCCTCTCTCGTCCAATCCCACATTTCCTCCCCTCTCCTCCTTATGTAGTGTATGAGGTCTCCAACCACTGAGTGTGTTGCCTGTGTTTGTTGCATTGGGAATGTGTTAGAGTGTACAACACTTTGCAGACCAAAAACCAATGGTATGTGTTGGCCACATGTTAATTCTGTTAATAAGGCATTGAACTTTGTGTGCAGCTGCATGATAACTAACTGTTTGTGTGTGTGACCTTTGGCTGGACATCCCTCTGTTCCTCTCTGACCCTATCACTATGCCTCTCTACTCTAGGTCTACAAGGAGAACATCTGAAAAGGCTTAGAAGTCCTATATAGTGCACTACTTTTGGCCAGAACCACATAGGCCTGCCGCATAGGGCTCTGTCTAATAATAGTGCCCTCTACAAGAAATAGGCTGCTATTTGAGACACAAACAAGATGTTCTTAGTTGTGCCTTTCTACTTTTACAGTGAGGTTGACATGAAAGAGAAGGAAAAGGAGAAAAAGAGGGTGATGGGTGGAGAAGACCTGCTTAATGCCACAGCTGCTCCTCTCACAGATCGCCCTGCCACCGTCACAAAGTAAGTGTGTTTCTGTCTGTCTGTGTTGTGTACCTGCTTCTTCACTGACACCACCCCCACCCTCCACTCTCCCCACAGAGAGACACCCTCCTCAGCAAATGGACCGGCCTAGTACTGCGCTACCACAACACTTACCCACTCCATTCCCTAGCTAACACAACCACACTCCACTTCCCAACAACACTCTATGACATGCAACATCCTGTATTTGTGAGCAGTGCTGTCCTGTCATTGGTCCATGTCAAGGACATCTATGGTGGTTGAGCAGGACAAAAGCAGAAGAGAAAAGCCAGTTCAGAATCCAGACCACAGCTCTTTAACACCAACAACCAATAAACAGATTAATGTGATGTTTGTCCCTGCCCTTCTGCTGAAGTCTCTCCTACACACCTATCACCACTCTACACACTGGGACATGACGTGTGTGTGTGTGTGTGTGTGCGCGCATGTTAGTGCTGCACAATGAATCAAATTCACATCGACATCGCAATATTGACATGTGCAATGTCCTTGTCTCAACATCCAAAGTTGCAACAATAGTTTTAAAACGCCACTAAGCCGCGTAAGGAAAGTTTTTATAGTTTACTCTGTCGTCCCTCTTGCGGCATATTCACACTCACACCAAGACTCTACCCCTGTCAATCAAGCAGCGCATTTCCTTCTCCTCCTCGGTCAATGCAGTCAACAGATTGTTCTAAACAAGAACGATGCTTCTTTCCACTTTGCTTCCTAATATACAGTACCAGTCAAAATTTTGGACATACCTACTACTTTTCTTTATTTTTACTATTTTCTACACTGGAAAGCTCCAACAGGTGCTTTGCATATGTGGGTACTCCTTCAAGATTGTTGGAAAGGTATTCCAGGTGACTACCTCCATAAAGCTGGTTGAGAGGATGCCAAGATTGTGCAACGCTGTCATCAAGGCAAAGGGTGGCTACTTTGAAGAATCTAAAATATATTTTGATTTAACACTTCTTTGGTTACTACATGATTCCATATGTGTTATTTCATAGTTTTGACGTCTTCAATGTTATTCTACAATGTAGAAAATAAAGGAAACCCTTGAATGAGTAGGTGTATCCAAACTTTTTACTGGTACTGTACGTGTTTCTATGATTCCAACAGTTCACCCAAGTGTTTTGATCTTCATCACGAGTCAAATTGCTATTCATTTTTGAGGGTTATCATGCAGCTCTAGCACACGCACATGATCCAGCTTTATGTCGTCTTGTTAGTTCTTATCTCTCCAGCTGTGTTTATTTATTTATTTTGCACTTAACTTAAGCTCTTTGTTGAGTAGAGAGACGAGATACTCTACTCCCGCTGTAGTCATCCTCAGCCCAGAGCAAAGTCTGAGGCCTGGGGAGGAAGGGAGTGGGTAGTCAAGTACTGACTGTAAGATCCTCAAAGCCAAAATGTGTTCCTAGTTTAATTTATTTGACTCAATCATTTTATTATAGAAAATCCAGAATGATTATGAAAATCAACCACTATCTTTCTCTCTCTTTGTGTGGACTATTATAAGTAGTGAAGATATTGGTTGTGTCTGTGCGGTCTCTTTGCTTGCGTGTGGGTGTGTGGAAGATTTGGGATATATATTCTCAAGTTAAAAGAGCATTCCTGTGGATGTGATGAAAGCACACCTGTGTGACGTCACATAAACACACAGCATGATTACACACACATACTCAGTGTGAGTATTCGCACACATAGAAAAGACTATATATACACACACACACAAACACAGCGTGAGGCATACACACACACACACACACACCACTACCTGAGTGTGCGCACACACACACACAGTGTCAGACATACACTGCTACCTGAGCGCAAACAGTCACACCCTTCCATATCACCCCTCCACAGAGCTGTGTAAATGTAATATTGTGACATTTGAACTTGTATTAGGTTGTGGTATAATGTAAACGTATTATGTAAACAGTATATAAATAAACACATCTATTTTTGGTATCAATTCAGATGTATTGGAAAGCGGTTTGCTGTGTGTTGAAATGAGGCAATAATGACGTCTGTGTTTTGGTTTTTACCCCAGCATCAGACGCTGTAACCCTGCTACATGCTTTCACGTGGGGGGTGGGGGGGTGCACATGTTTGATATATTGGAAATGTCTTCCATATACATACAGTTTTGGTAAAGGAGGAAATGGAATGCATATGTTCCATTGACCAGATTGGCGCACATTCAACAAATTGATCTAACGAAGTGAATATTCGTCAGTTACAAATATCATGATTTTTTTTTATTGCAACAGGCCCACAATGTCGGTGCTTAAGTCCGATTTTTGTGTTATTTCGCTGCATGGAATGCAGATGATTGCTAAATGCTAACTCACATTCGTATATAAGCTGGTTAGCAGAGCTAGCATACAGAAAACGGAGGTAGTCAAATTTGTTTTTAACTGTAATGCAGTTGATTGGTAACGATGACATGAACATGTGTTGGGGTTGACGTCCATACCAGCATTATACTCTGGTTTTTAGAGACTTGTGAACTTTTCCCCACGCATTCCCATGGCAATTCCATTATTTTGGTCAAGTTCGATTGATCTCTTTACTGCATCTATGCTATAATCATGATCTATCATACCATCAGTTTAAAAATAGATCTCTCTCCCTCCTTTCTCTCAGAGCATAGCATGTCCTTAATGTTATGTGGTTTTATGTTTTTAAAGCACTTTGATGGTGTCACAACCACCAAGGTTTTTCCTCACAGCTGAGGAGATGTTTGACTTAAAGGAATCAGTTTGAAATATTAAGATTTTTAAATAACTATGTTATATGATGGGTTTTTATCCACAGATCGTGATGCCAAAGTCTCTTCCAGAGTGGGCTGGGTCTCAATCCTATAAGAGATAGTCTTCTTCCTCAGAAGTGTCCAGGGGATTAAAAAGGGGTTGTGTAAGTGGTAAAGGCTTAGGTTCAGGAGAAGCGTATAGGGTAGAGACAAATGAAATAGGCTAGATTTGGGACTGGGAGAAGGATCCACCCTGAGTCAGGGTCTGAAAAAGCTAACTAGTTGTACAGGGTTACCTCATACCTTCACCCCAACACCACACTGCATCTGACCCATACGTGTGTATGTGCTTTCTGAGGTCAGAAGCCTTTTGTAAAGGGCGCGGCTGCTGGTGGTTCATTTCTGTATAAGTAATAGGTATGTTACTGTTGTCAAACCCTAGCCTGTATGTTAAGATATCAAACTAATAAATATGTCAATCATCAATACTGGCTTCTGAATGTCATTGCTTAATGTGCTGAATATGATTTATGAGTGGCGCGCGCAAGCAGCACCCAGCACGTTTATCTTTAGTTCAGGTGAGTAGTGTGGTTGGGTTCCACTTGCAGTCCAAAACACAAAAACATTATACACACGGTTATTTAGGTTAGAAAGAGTCAATAACCCCTCGACTTCCACACACAGCTACTCGCAGACAGGAAACACCTGCATTCTTTCTGATAGATCTCCCTCCCTCAGTCTCTGTGATATGAGACACACAGTACAGACACTGCTGCTCTCAAATCAAATTCCTGATGAGTTTGAGGCCAAACACCATACCGTCTCTCACACACTGTCTAAAACAGACATTCTGTCTTTCTGTTAGTCTTCCTCTCTGTCTTTCACACTCCGTGCTGCTCTGCTGTGGAGAAGCACCGCCACAATGCGTAGGCTACATTAAGTCACCAGGAAGCTGTGAAGCGCTGGGGAAGCTGTGGAGCGCTGGGGAAGCTGTGAAGCGCTGGGGAAGCTGTGGAGCGCTGGGGAAGCTGTGAAGCGCTGGGGAAGCTGTAGACTTGCAGGATTGTATTTGAGTCTGTTATTAAATGTGTATGTTTACTGCTTTTCATTAAATCATGTATGGCTACAAATATTGTAGCCCAGGCCTGTATAGATTTGTTCATATGAGCAGAATATTGTATATTTGTTAATGTGGTTATAGAAGGGGCCGAAGGCTAAAAACAGCCCATATCTAGTTTCTAAAATGTATTTTTGTTCTATCTATTTTTCTTACACTGTCCATTAACATCAATTCACTATAAAACCTTTAATCAACAAAAAAGCTGACCAAAATACAAAAAAGAAATGGGCCTGAAACATTTGATTTAAAATAACCAAAAAATACAGGTTACATGGCAATGAATCGCCATTAAAAACTAGTTCAGGTCCAAATCTTTCAAGAATGTGCTTAACATTCTGGTCTCATACGGATTGTCGTTGAGACCAACATCCATTTTGTTGAAATGGATGTGTCATAAAGAAGTGTCCAAGTAGGCTAGGTGCTCATTTTTCTCAGATTAATTTTGCACATTTGTGTGGTATAAAAAAATATTATTAGAATGTATCCAGTCATGTAGAATTTCAGGAAATTATTTTAGAAAGGGCTATGTTTTTCTCAGTATATGTCCCCGTCAGTCCCTTCAGGGCTGCGTTCCTGGTTATGAAACTCTGGTGAAGTCCCTGTTGCTTGTTCTGACCTAAGAATAATGAATGCTGAGGGTAGCAATGCAGATTAGCATATGAACGACTTGCAATTCGATTGCTGGACTATCAAAGCCATCCATCGAACCCATTTATTCAGATCTGGTAGTTCAAAGAGGATCGGTTCAAAGGTAATTGATTGGGCCTATTTATTGTTCATTAGCGGCATACATTTGTATTCATTCTCTCTTAAATCTCTTAAAATAGCCTTACTCGTCTTGTGCAATGTATAGCCTTCTGCACTGTTGGTGAGAATCTTAAGTTAATAATTATTTAGACATGAGGTGAATATAAAAAGTTTTTTTTTTTTTAAAGATGCTGGGTAGATCTTTTAGTATAATAGCCTATAGAGTCAACTCAAATATGGTAAAATATTAAATAGCCTACATTTTCCATATCATAATGAGACTAAATTAAATTACATAGACCAAATGGATTTGGTCATGTTTTCCTATATTACATGGACTTATTAGACTGTTTAAAATGTAGGGGGGAAAGCATTGTATATAAACATTGGATTTCTGTGTCTGAAATGTCATCATTTTAGTTTTCAGACGTTTTCTTTTGGTAGGCCTACCCATGTCTCTCCTCACCCAGATAGCCTGCTCACTGAAAGCTGATAATTGTGACTTCATTAAATTGGAATGATGTGAATAATGATTGTGATGATGGTGAGTGCCCAGTATAGCCTAACACTTTGATAATAGGCTATTGTTACTTTGTCTCTCAAATCACAATGTTTCAAATTCTAGTCGTGATCGATTATCGTAGATTTATCGGTGGTGAGTGTTTCCTAGCCTCAGTGCATCTGGGAGGAGGTGATCTTATTCTCCATGGACTTTACAGTGTCCCAGAAGTTTTGGGAGTTTGAGCTACAGGGTGCAAATTTCTGTTTGAAAAAGCTAGCCTTTGCTTTCCTAACTTTGTGTATGTTGGTTTCTAACTTCCCTGAAAAGTTGCATATCGCGGGGGCTATTCGATGCTAATGCAGTACGCCACAGAATGTTTTTTTACTGGTCAAGGAGTGAACCAAGGGCTATATCTGTTCTTAGTTTCATTTTTTTTTAAATGTGGCATGCTTATTTAACATGGTGAGGAAAGCACTTAAAAAAATAACCAGTCATCCTCTGCTGACAGAATGAGATCAATATCCTTCCAGGATACGCGGGCCAGGTCTATTAGAAAGGCCTGCTCAGTGATGAGGGGTGGTCGTTTAGATCCTGGTTCATCGCAGGCAATGAGGCAGTGATCGCTGAGATCCTGGTTGAAGACAGCAGAGCTGGTCAGGATGATATCTATGAGGGTGTCCATATTTACGGATTTAGGGTTGTACCTGGTGGGTTCCTTGATAATTTGTGTGAGATTGAGGGCATCTAGTTTAGAGTGTAGGACGGCCGGGGTGTTAAGCATATAGGTCACCTAGCAGAACGAACTCTGAAGATAGATGGGCGGCAATCAATTCACATATGGTGTACAGGGGGTCTATAACAGGTGGCAACAGTGAGAGACTTATTTCTGGAGAGATTCATTTTTAAAATTAGAAGCTTGAACTGTTTGGGCATAGACCTGGAAAGTATGACAGAACTCTGCAGGCTGTCTCTGCAGTAGATTGCAACTCCTCCCCCTTTATCAGTTCTATCTTGATGGAATATGTTGTAGTTGGGGATGAAAATCTCTGAATTTTTGGTGGCCTTCATAAGCTAGGATTCAGACATGGCAAGGACATCAGGGTTGGCGGAGTGTGCTAAAGCAGTGAGTAAAATAAACTTAGGAAGGAGGCTTCTGATGTTAACCAAGGCTTTTAGGGTTACAGAAGTCAACAAATGAGATCGCCTGGGGACACACAGGGCCTGGGTTAACCTCCACATCACCCGAGGAACAGAGGAGGAGTAGTAGGATGAGGGTATGGCTAAAGGCTGGTCGTCTAGTGCGTTGGGGGCAGAGAATAAAAGGAGCAGATTTCTGGGCATGGTAGAATAGATTCAGGGCATAATGTACAGACAGGGGCATGGTAGTGTGCGGGTACAGTGGAGGAAAACCCAGGCATTGAGTGACGAGAGATGTTGCATCTCTGTAGGCACTAGTTATGCTAGGTGAGGTCACGGGATGTGTGGGAGGTAGGACAGAGGTATCTAAGGCATGTTGAGTGGGGCTAGGGGCCCCGCTGTAAAATAAAACAATGATAACTACCCTAAACAATAGTATACAAGGCATATTGACATTAGAGAGACATAAAGCAATCACAGGGGTTGATTGGGAGAGCTAAGACAACGGGTAAGACAACAACCGGTAAAATGGCGATGAATGGGCAGAGAGGGTCAGTTAACTACACACAGGGCCTGAGTTCAAGGCTGGGGAAGACAGATAAACTAAATGGAGTACAGTGATTAATGAACAGTCCAGCAGGCATCAGTTATGTAGCCAGGTGATCATAGGGTCCAGTGAACAGCAATAGATGAAACAGGGAAGCCGTTAGTTAGTTGTTACTACGCTAGCAAGCGGGTGACACTGCGTACATAAAGTTATGTCCGTTGTGCCCTCACCCGGCCTTTGCCGGAAGTCGATGAAGACGCTTCTGCTAGCCCCGGCCTGCTATCTTTATGCTATCTTTACCTCGGCAGACCAGTTGTGGTGGATCGGCAGGGCTCCGTGTTGACAAGGGGTCCAGGGTAATTGGCAAAAGAGGTATTGTAGCTGGAGTAATTTTGTTTGCTATCCGGGAGATGCGCCTGGCTCGAGGCTAACTGGTGAAAGCTTCGGGACAAGGGCGTTAGCTAGCTGCTACCGAGTGGCTATCTACGATGCAAAGGTCAAATAAAATCACATTTATTTGTCACATACACATGGTTAGCAGGTGTTAATGCAAGTGTAGCGAAATGCTTGTGCTTCTAGTTCCGACCATGCAGTAATATAACCTAACAATTTCACAACTACCTTATACACACAGGTGTAAAGGAATGAATACGAATATGTACATATTATATAAATGAGTGATGGCCGAACAGCATAGGCAAGATGCAGTAGATGGTATAGAGTACAGTATATACATATGAGATGAGTAATGTAGGATATGAAAACATTATATGAAGTGGCATTGTTTAAAGTGGCTAGTGATACATTACATCAGGATGGCAAGATGCAGTAGATGGTATAGTGTACAGTATATACATATGAGATGAGTAATGTAGGGTAAGTAAACATTATATAATATAAAGTGGCTAGTGATAAATTGATTACATACATTTTTCCATTATTAAAGTGGCTGGAGTTGAGTCAGTATGTTGGCAGCAGCCACTCAATGTTAGCGATGGCTGTTCAACAGTCTGATGGCCTTGAGATTGAAAAACAGCTTCTATCTCTAGGTCCCAGCTTTGATGCACCTGTACTGACCTCACCTTCTGGATAATAGCGGGGTGAACAGGCAGTGGCTCGGGTGGTTGTTGTTGTCCTTGATGATCTTTTTGGCCTTCCTGTGACATCGGGTGGTGTAGGTGTCCTGGAGGGAGGGCAGGTAGTTTGCACCCGGTGGTGTGTTGTGCAGACCTCACTACCCTCTGGAGAGCCTTCCGGTTATGGGCGGAGCAGCTGCCGTACCAGGCAGTGATACAGCCCGACAGGCTGTGCATCTGTAGAAGTTTGAGTTTTTTTGGTGAGGTTGAAGAGGCGCTGCTGCACGATCTTCACCACGCTGTCTGTATGGGTGGACCATTTCAGTTTGTCCGTGATGTGTACGCCGAGGAACTTAAAACTCTCCACCCTCTCCACTACTGTCCTGTCAATGTAGATAGGGGGCTGCTCCCTCTGCTGTTTCCTGAAGTCCACGATCATCTCCTTTGTTTTGTTGACATTGAGTGTGAGGATATTTTCCTGACACCACACTCCGAGAGCCCTCACCTCCTCCCTGAACAGCATTCGTACATAGGTATTCCTCTTGTCCAGATAGGTTAGGGCAGTGTGATGGCGGTTGCGTCGTCTGTGGACCTATTGGGGCGGTAAGCAAATTGGAGTGGGTCTAGGGTGTCAGGTAGGGTGGAGGTGATATGGTCCTTGACTAGTCTCTCAAAGCACTTCATGATGACGGAGGTGAGTGCTACAGGGCGGTAGTCATTTAGGTCCAGAGCTTATGGAAGGAATCCGGTGATGTAGTAGCTTCTAGTCGTGTTGCTGAAGAGTCCGTGAGGCATCAGCTGTGTAGCCAAGTGTTCATAGGGTCCACTGAGCAGGCCGGGATGTGGGCCTGGCTCAAGGCTAGCTTTGGGGCTGGGCCACTCGGGAGCAGCTAGCTAGCTGTGATGATCTGAAGTAATGGTCCAGAGCTTACGGCAGGAATCTGGTGATGTAGTGGAGAAGAGCAGTCCGGTATGCTCAGGGTTGATATCGTGCTGTGCAGAATGGCGAGTATTATCCAAGCTAAAAGTGGCTGGTGTCTGAGCTAAAGGTAAAGGCCTAGCAGTGGCTAACAATTACTAAATAGCGAGTAGCTAATTAGCTGGTTAGCATCTGATGGCTAGCTCCTGATGGAGGTTCTAGCTATAAGGTATAAAAATAGCAGATCCGTATCACATTGGGTGAGGCGGGTTGCCGGAAGGTAAATTTAATTTTTTTAAAGAAAAATATTTAAATATATACAATAAAAGACAGGGGGGGAAATTATATATCAGTTTAGTGCTAACAGTAACTAAATAATATGTATGAAATGCTTGATAGTGTATGTGACGTAAACAAGAGAGGTCTACTTTCTTGAGGACCTGAATATTGACTGGTTTTCATCAAGCTGTCTGCTCAAGAGGAAGCTTCTCACTGTAACCAGTGCCTGTAATCTGGTTCAGGTTACTAATCAACCTACCAGGGTGTTTACAGACACTACAAGAACCAGAAAGTCCACATGTATTGATCACATTTTTAGTAATACTCTAGAACTTTGTTCTAAAGCTGTATCCGTACCCATTGGATACAGTGATCACAATATAGTGGCTATATCGAGGAAAGCCAACATTCCAAAAGCTGGACCTAAAATGTGTGTTTAAGAGATCATACAAAATCTTTGGCTCTGACTCTTACGTAGATTAAAATATTTGTTGGTGTGATTAATAAAATCATGTAGATGCTGCACTTGATGAATTTATGAAATTGCTTCTTCCAATTAATGATAAACATGCACCTGTTAAGGAACTGATTGTTAGAACTTTTAAGGCTCCATGGATTGATGAGGAATTGAAAAACTGTATGGTTGGAAGAGATGGGGCAAAAGGAGTGGCTAATACATCTGGCTGCACATCTGACTGGCTGACTTACTGCAAATTGAGAAATGATGTGACTAAACTCAGCAAAAAGAAGAAGAAACTATTATGAAGCCAAGATCTATTATACACTGCTCAAAAAAATAAAGGGAACACTAAAATACCACATCCTAGATCTGAATGAATGAAATATTCTTATTAAATACTTTTTTCTTTACATAGTTGAATGTGCTGACAACAAAATCACACAAAAATTATCAATGGAAATCAAATTTATCAACCCATGGAGGTCTGGATTTGGAGTCACTCAAAATTAAAGTGGAAAACCACACTACAGGCTGATCCAACTTTGATGTAATGTCCTTAAAATAAGTCAAAATGAGGCTCAGTAGTGTGTGTGGCTTCCATGTGCCTGTATGTCCTCCCTACAACACATGGGCATGCTCCTGATGAGGTGGCGGATGGTCACCTGAGGGATCTCCTCCCAGACCTGGACTGAAGCATCCGCCAACTCCTGGACAGTCTGTGGTGCAACGTGGCGTTGTTGGATGGAGCGAGACATGATGTCCCAGATGTGCTCAATTGGATTCAGGTCTGGGGAACGAGCGGGCCAGTCCATAGCATCAATGCCTTCCTCTTGCAGGAACTGCTGACACACTCCAGCCACATGTCTTGCATTAGGAGGAACCCAGGGCCAACCGCACCAGCATATGGTCTCACAAGGGGTCTGAGGATCTCATCTCGGTACCTAATGGCAGTCAGGCTACCTCTGGCGAGCACATGGAGGGCTGTGTGGCCCCCCAAAGAAATGCCACCCCACACCATGACTGACCCATGCTGGAGGATGTTGCAGGCAGCAGAACGTTCTCCACGGCGTCTCCAGACTCTGTCACGTCTGTCACATGTGCTCAGTGTGAACCTGCTTTCATCTGTGAAAAGCACAGGGCGCCAGTGGCGAATTTGCCAATCTTGGTGTTCTCTGGCAAATGCCAAACGTCCTGCACGGTGTTGGGCTGTAAGCACAACCCCCACCTGTGGACGTCGGGCCCTCATACCACCCTCATGGAGTCTGTTTCTGACTGTTTGAGCAGACACATGCACATTTGTGGCCTGCTGGAGGTCATTTTGCAGGGCTCTGGCAGTGCTCCTCCTGCTCCTCCTTGCACAAAGGCGGAGGTAGCGGTCCTGCTGCTGGGTTGTTGCCCTCCTACGGCCTCCTCCACGTCTCCTGATGTACTGGCCTGTCTCCTGGTAGTGCCTCCATGCTCTGGACACTACGCTGACAGACACAGCAAACCTTCTTGCCACATCTCTCATTGATGTGCCATCCTGGATGAGCTGCACTACCTGAGCCACTTGTGTGGGTTGTAGACTCCGTCTCATGCTACCACTAGAGTGAAAGCACCGCCAGCATTCATAAGTGACCAAAACATCAGCCAGGAAGAATAGGAACTGAGAAGTGGTCTGTGGTTATCACCTGCAGAACCACTCCTTTATTGGGGGTGTCTTGCTAATTGCCTATAATTTCCACCTGTTTTCTATTCCATTTGCACAACAGCACAACAGCATGTGGAATTTATTGTCAATCAGTGTTGCTTCCTAAGTGGACAGTTTGATTTCACAGAAGTGTGATTGACTTGGAGTTACATTGTGGTGTTTAAGTGTTCCCTTTATTTTTTTGAGCAGTGTATAAAGAATGATGAAAAATAAAAAACTTTGGAGTACTTTAAATTAAATAATGGGAAGAAAGACATTCAACTCCATCTTTCATCAAATCAGATGGCTTATTCATCACAAAACCATTTGATGTTGGCAATTATTTGTATGATTACTTCAGTGACAAAGTGCACAAACTTGGGCAGTAAATGCCAACAACGAACAGTGAGCCATTGTACTCATGCATTAAAAAAACGAATAATGAAAGAAATGCATTGTAATTTTGTAAAGTGTGGGAGAGTTTGTTCAAAAATGACAAACCTCCTGCCGTTGACAACTTAGATGGAAAGCTACTGAGGATGGTAGCTGAGTATCCTATCTGTCATATTTTTAATCTGTGTCTAGACTAAAGTCTTTGTCCTCAGGCCTGGAGGGAAGCTAAAGTCATTCCGCTAAACAAGAGCGGTAAAACAGCCTTTACTGGTTCTAACAGCAAACCTATCAGGTTGCTGCCAGCTCTTAGCAAACTGTTGGAAAAAATGGTGTTTGACCAAATACAATGCTACTTCTCTGTGAACAAATTAACAACACTTTCAGCATGCTTATAGTGAAGGACACACAACATGTACTCCACTGATACAAATAACTGATGATTGGTTGAAAGAAATGGATAATAAGAAGGTTGTGGGAGCTGTACTGTTAGATATCAGTGCAGCATTTGATATTATTGACCAAAACCTGTTGTTGAGAAAACATATGTGTTAAGGCTTTTCAACCTCTGCCATGTCATGGATTCAGAGCTATCTATTTAATAGAACTCAGAGGGTTTTCTTTAATGGAAGCTTCTCTAATGTCAAACATGTAAAGTGTGGTGTACTGCAGGGCACCTCTCTAGGCCCTCTACTCTTTTCTATTTTTACCAATGACCTGTCACTGCCATTAAACAAAGCATGTGTGTCCATGTATGCTGATGATTATTGACCATAACCTGTTGTTGAGAAAACATATATGTTACGTCTTTTCAACCTCTGCCATATATTATACAATGGCGCCGGATCAATTGTGCTATTGTGATTTTTTTCATGTTATTTATTACTTATTTTATACATAATGTTTCTGCCACCATCTCTTATGACCGAAAAGAGCTTCTGGATATCAGGACAGCGATTACTCGCCTCGTACTGGACAAAGATTTTTTCTTTAACGAGTTGGATGCCAAGGATTTACTTCAGACACCGGACAAGGCCCAAATCCCCATCATTCGCATGAAGAAGAGACAGAGATATCGGGGATGTAAACTCAGAAAAAAAAGAAACGTACACTCACTGTCAACTGCGTTTATTTTAAGAAAACATAACATGTGTAATTATTTGTATGAACATAAGATTCAACAACTGAGACATAAACTGAACAAGTTCCACAGACATGTGACTAACAGAAATGGAATAATGTGTCCCTGAACAAAGGGGGGGTAAAAATCTAAAGTAACAGTCAGTATCTGGTGTGGCCACCAGCTGCATTAAGTACTGCAGTTCATCTCCTCCTCATGGATGGCACCAAATTTGCCAGTTCTTGCTGGGAGATGTTACCCCACTCTTCCACCAAGGCACCTGCAAGTTCCCGGACATTTCTGGGGGGAATGGCCCTAGTCCTCACCTTCCAATCCAATCCCAGACATGCTCAATGAGTTTGAGTTCTGGGCTCTTCGCTGGCCATGGTAGAACACTGACATTCCTGTCTTTCAGGACATCACGCACAGCAAGAGCAGTATGGCTGGTGGCATTGTCATGCTGGAGGATCATGTCAGGATGAGCCTGCAGGAAGGGTACGACATGAGGGAGGAGGATGTCTTCCCTGTAATGCACAGCGCTGAGATTGCCTGCAATGACAACAAGCTCAGTCTGATGATGCTGTGACACACCGCCCCAGACTATGATGGACCCTACACCTCCAAATCGATCCCGCGTCAGAGTACAAGCCTCGGTGTAATGCTCATTCCTTCGACGACAAACAGTTGCCTCCGGTAAGACAAGGGGTAGCGGTCTGTGTATATTTGTCAATAACAGCTGGTGCATGAAATCTAATATTAAGGAAGTCTCTAGATGTTGCTCCCCTGAGGTAGAGTATCTCATGATAAGCTGTAGAGTACCTCATGATAAGCTGTAGACCACACTATTTACCAAGACAGTAGTCATCTATATTTTTCATATCTGTCTATTTACCAGCTGTATAAGTCCATAAGCAAACAAGAAAATGCTCATCCAGAGGTGACACTCCTAGTGGCCGGGGACATTAATGTAGGGAAACTTAAATCCGTTTTACCTCAATTCTACCAGCATGTTACATGTGCAACCAGAGGGGATAAAAACTCTAGACCATCTTTACTCCACACACAGAGATGTGTACAAAGCTCTCCCTCGCCCTCCATTTGGAAAATCTGACCATAACTCTATCCTCCTGATTCCCAATTACAAGCAAAAACTAAAGCAGGAAGTACCAGGGACTCACTCAATACGGAAGTGGTCAGATGACGCAGATGCTAAGCTACAGGACTGTTTTGCTAACACAGACTGGAATATGTTCCGAGATTCTTCCGATGGCGTTGAGGAGTACACCACATCAGTCACTGGCTTCATCAATAAGTGCATTGATGACATCGTCCCCACAGTGACCGTACGTACCCCAACCAAAAGCCATGGATTACAGGCAACATGAGCTAAAGGGTAGAGCTGCCGCTTTCATGGAGCGGGACTCTAACCCGGACACTTATAAGAAATCCCGTTATATAAAACAATGCAGGATTCAAGACTTCATGCTTTTCAGCTAAAATTATTATATAGAATTATTGCCACCAACAAAATGTTGAATATTTGGGGCATAAAATCATCGCAGCTCTGCAGATTTTGTTGTGAGGATAAAGAATCAGTAGACCATTTATTTTGGTATTGTCCTCAGGTAGCCTGTTTCTGTTCTCAGGTTCAGGAGTGGCTGAAAATGCATAGCATTGATCTAAAATTGACCCTAGAAATAGTACTGTTAGGAGATCTGGAGAGACCGGGTCAGACAATTACTAATATACTAATACTTTTCGTAAAAGTATTTATCTTCAACACACAATCTGTAGATTCTATTCGATTGATTGAAATTGTACGCTAAAAGATATGTGTTGCATAGAAACACGAAGTAGGTGGCCAGCAGAGATAGATGGGATGGGCTGAGAGAAGCTGAGGGTTGGTATGTGGAATTGGAGACAAGTGGGAGTGGAGTTGCTGTGTGTGAGAGAGAATGATGATCAAAAGATAAAGGGGGAAAAAGTCCAAATAAAACATAATAAAAGTACATTTGAATGACACTAAGTGGCAGTGTTTTTACAACTAATGCCGGTTTGCCTGAGGCTGATGCCGTGCAGGTGTTTGTACACATGCATATACACACACTCATAAACTCATAAACACATACAAGAACGCACACATACATGTAATAGTGCCAGACATGCACACAAACATATAAAGTAGGCATTGCTGTTATGATTTCAGTTGACCTTGATGTCCTTTGATTTAAATGTATTATTATTATTATTATTTATTTTTTGCATTGCTGTTTGCTGTTTTCTTCTGTCTTTCATTTTTTCTCTTTAGTTCATTCTCTTAGTTGTTGGTGCATTGGGGGTTCTTGGGGGTGGGGAATGGAATTATTATTATTTATATTTTTTCTTCTGGGGGGGCTGTGGGAGGGGTCTCGAATAGTTGAGGATCAGCTTTTGGGGAACTGTGGGGGGATCTTAGAGGGTTCGGGCTTCACAAGATTGTGATCATGAAAAAGGAGACTATGACATATATTTTATATCACTACCATGCACACGCACCCTCACACATAAGGATGGCTCTGTTGCAGAAAGACTGATATATGTTTGATAGTGTCTTGATGCTGTATTATTTGTCCTTCATGTTCCAATAATTTAATGTTATCCCTTCCTTGTGTTTTTTGTAATAAATAATTATAAAAAAAGAAGAAAAAAAGAAATCCCGTTATGCCCTCTGATGAGCCATCGAACAGGCAAAGCGTCAATACAGGACTATAATCTAATTGTACTACACCGGATCCGATGCTCGTTGGATGTGGCAGGGCTTGCAAACTATTATGGACTACAAAAGGAAGCCGCAAGCTGCCAAGTGATACGAGCCTACCAGACGAGCTAAATTACTTCAATGCGAGCTTTGAGGCAAGCATCACTGAAGCGGGCATGAGAGCACCAGCTGTTCTGGGTGACTGTGTGATCACGCTCTCCGTATCCGATGTGAGTAAGACATTAAACAGGTCACCATTCACAAGGCTGCAGGGCCAGACGTATTACCAGGACGTGTGCTCCGAGTATGTGCTGACCAACTGGCAAATCAAATCAAATCAAATTGTATTTGTCACATACACATGGTTAGCAGATGTTAATGCGAGTGTAGCGAAATGCATGTGCTTCTAGTTCCGACAATGCAGTAATAACCAACAAGTAATCTAACTAACAATTCCAAAACTACTGTCTTATACACAGTGTAAGGGGATAAAGAATATGTACATAAGGATATATGAATGAGTGATGGTACAGGGCAGCATACAGTAGATGGTATCGAGTACAGTATATACATATGAGATGAGTATGTAGACAAAGTAAACAAAGTGGCATAGTTAAAGTGGCTAGTGATACATGTATTACATAAGGGTGCAGTCGATGATATAGAGTACAGTATATACGTATGCATATGAGATGAATAATGTAGGGTAAGTAACATTATATAAGGTAGCATTGTTTAAAGTGGCTAGTGAAATATTTACATAATTTCCCATCAATTCCCATTATTAAAGTGGCTGGAGTTGGGTCAGTGTCAATGTCAGTGTGTTGGCAGCAGCCACTCAATGTTAGTGGTGGCTGTTTAACAGTCTGATGGCCTTGAGATAGAAGCTGTTTTTCAGTCTCTCGGTCCCAGCTTTGATGCACCTGTACTGACCTCGCCTTCTGGATGATAGCGGGGTGAACAGGCAGTGGCTCGGGTGGTTGATGTCCTTGATGATCTTTATGGCCTTCCTGTAACATCGGGTGGTGTAGGTGTTCTGGAGGGCAGGTAGTTTGCCCCCGGTGATGCGTTGTGCAGACCTCACTACCCTCTGGAGAGCCTTACGGTTGAGGGCGGAGCAGTTGCCGTACCAGGCGGTGATACAGCCCGCCAGGATGCTCTCGATTGTGCATCTGTAGAAGTTTGTGAGTGCTTTTGGTGACAAGCCAAATTTCTTCAGCCTCCTGAGGTTGAAGAGGCGCTGCTGCGCCTTCTTCACGACGCTGTCTGTGTGAGTGGACCAATTCAGTTTGTCTGTGATGTGTATGCCGAGGAACTTAAAACTTGCTACCCTCTCCACTACTGTTCCATCGATGTGGATAGGGGGGTGTTCCCTCTGCTGTTTCCTGAAGTCCACAATCATCTCCTTAGTTTTGTTGACGTTGAGTGTGAGGTTATTTTCCTGACACCACACTCCGAGGGCCCTCACCTCCTCCCTGTAGGCCTTCTCGTCGTTGTTGGTAATCAAGCCTACCACTGTTGTGTCGTCCGCAAACTTGATGATTGAGTTGGAGGCGTGCGTGGCCACGCAGTCGTGGGTGAACAGGGAGTACAGGAGAGGGCTCAGAACGCACCCTTGTGGGGCCGCCGTGTTGAGGATCAGCGGGGAGGAGATGTTGTTGCCTACCCTCACCACCTGGGGGCGGCCCGTCAGGAAGTCCAGTACCCAGTTGCACAGGGCGGGGTCGAGACCCAGGGTCTCGAGCTTGATGACGAGCTTGGAGGGTACTATGGTGTTGAATGCCGAGCTGTAGTCGATGAACAGCATTCTCACATAGGTATTTCTCTTGTCCAGATGGGTTAGGGCAGTGTGCAGTGTGGTTGAGATTGCATCGTCTGTGGACCTATTTGGGCGGTAAGCAAATTGGAGTGGGTCTAGGGTGTCAGGTAGGGTGGAGGTGATATAGTCCTTGACTAGTCTCTCAAAGCACTTCATGATGACGGAAGTGAGTGCTACGGGGCGGTAGTCGTTTAGCTCAGTTACTTTAGCTTTCTTGGGAACAGGAACAATGGTGGCCCTCTTGAAGCATGTGGGAACAGCAGACTGGTATAGGGATTGATTGAATATGTCCGTAAACACACCAGCCAGCTGGTCTGCGCATGCTCTGAGGGCGCAGCTGGGGATGCCGTCTGGGCCTGCAGCCTTGCGAGGGTTAACACATTTAAATGTCTTACTCACCTCGGCTGCAGTGAAGGAGAGACCGCATGTTTTCGTTGCAGGCTGTGTCAGTGGCACTGTATTGTCCTCAAAGCGGGCAAAAAAGTTATTTAGTCTGCCTGGGAGCAAGACATCCTGGTCCGTGACTGGGCTGGGTTTCTTCTTGTAGTCCGTGATTGACTGTAGACCCTGCCACATGCCTCTTGTGTCTGAGCCGTTGAATTGAGATTCTACTTTGTCTCTGTACTGACGCTTAGCTTGTTTGATAGCCTTGCGGAGGGAATAGCTGCACTGTTTGTATTCGGTCATGTTACCAGACACCTTGCCCTGATTAAAAGCAGTGGTTCGCGCTTTCAGTTTCACGCGAATGCTGCCATCAATCCACGGTTTCTGGTTAGGGAATGTTTTTATCGTTGCTATGGGAACGACATCTTCAACGCACGTTCTAATGAACTCGCACACCGAATCAGCGTATTCGTCAATATTGTTATCTGACGCAATACGAAACATGTCCCAGTCCACGTGATGGAAGCAGTCTTGGAGTGTGGAGTCAGCATGGTCGGACCAGCGTTGGACAGACCTCAGCGTGGGAGCCTCTTGTTTAAGTTTCTGTCTGTAGGCAGGGATCAACAAAATGGAGTCGTGGTCAGCTTTTCCGAAAGGGGGGCGGGGCAGGGCCTTATATGCGTCGCGGAAGTTAGAGTAACAATGATCCAAGGTTTTACCACCCCTGGTTGCGCAATCGATATGCTGATAAAATTGAGGGAGTCTTGTTTTCAGATTAGCTTTGTTAAAATCCCCACGTAAAAAAACTAAAAACTGCATAGTTTCCTAGGAACGCGAAGCGAGGCGGCCATCTCTGTCGGCGCCGGAAGTCACATTGACTTCACTGACATTTTCAGACTGAGTCTGTAATACCAACATGTTTCAAGCAGACCACCATAGTCCCTGTTCCCAAGAAGACCAAGGCAACCTACCTAAATGACTACAGACCCGTAGCACTCACGTCTGTAGCCATGAAGTGCTTTGAAAGGCTGGTCATGGCTCACATCAACACTATTATCCTAGAAACCCTAGACCCATTCCAATTTGCATACCGCCCCAACAGATCCACAGATGATGCAATCTCTATTGCACTCTACACTGCCCTTTCCCACCTGGACAAAAATAACACCTACCTGAGAATGCTATTCATTGACTACAGCTCAGCGTTCAACACCATAGTGCCCTCAAACTCATCACTAAGCTCAGGAACCTGGGAAAAAACACCTCCCTCTGCAACTGGATCCTGGACTTCCTGACGAGCCGCCCCCAGGTGGAAAGGGTAGGTAACAACACGTTTTCCACACTGATTCTCAACACAGGGGCCCCTCAGGGGTGTGTGCTCAGTCCCCTCCTGTATTCCCTCTTCACCCATGACTGCATGGCAAAGCACGACTCCAACACCATCATAAAATATGCCAACGACACACCAGTGGTATGTATGCCTGATCACCGACAACGATGAGACAGCCTATAGGGAGGAGGTCAGAGACCTGGCAGTGTTGTGCCAGGATAACAACCTCTCCCTCAACGTGATGAAGACAAAGGAGATGATCGTGGACTACAGGAAAAGGAGGGCCAAGCACACCCCCATTCTCATCGACAGGGGTATAGTGGAGCAGGTTGAGGGCTTCAAGGTCCTTGGTGTCCACATCACGGTGGTCCAAACACACCAAGACAGTCGTGAAGAGGGAATGACAACACCTACCACCCCCCCCCCTAATTTCTGTGTTCTATTCACGTGCTGTTTTAATAAGCAATTTCTTTGTTCAAGCAAGTGACTGATTGAACGAATCCTCACTTATCAGTATCTGTAATTTAGCAATACGCCCTGACCTCGTTTCGAGAATTAAATATATTTCAGTTTCAAGGTCTCAGCTTCGAGAAAAGAAGCTTCGTGAGGTATTGGTCTGTCTACATGTGATTCATGTTCTTCTGACAGACGTTCACTATGGTGCATTATGTTTGTTGGAACCTATCCAGCACGCTGGCAATAAACAATGATTAATTTAAGATTGACTTTGAGCGTCCCTGTGTAAATATTTCCACAACATGGTGGTGAATTTTCACAACACGTGATATGTTTAATATATATACTATATACCATGTCATGTTGATGATGTTCTTGTTGTTGTATGTTTATTGAAAATCTGAGGTCAAATTTCCCAAAGGTCTTGTTCTTAACTGACTTGCCTAGTTAAATAAAAGTTACATTTAAAAATCATGTACTGCATTGTGAGCATGCCATTCCAAAACCACCCACAGGGTGGTGGCAGTTTCCTACTGTAGTACAAAGGCACCAATCCTATTGTAGCTATCACACTAATCCAGTGTCAAATGTATACACCATTGCAGATCTACGCACCGAGTGAGTGAGTGTAAATGTATAAAGGCTTTAATGGATATGTTAGTTCTGTTCTTTCAGTGGAACTGCCACTGTTGATCTTATAAATGTGAACTGCTACAGGCTTAGCCAGTCACAGCCTTGTTATAAACGTCTGATAAAAGTTTTACTGTTGTTCTTTGGTCGGTCCAGAAGCGTGTGTGCATGCTTGTGTGTGCATCTGAGCCAGACAGACAGACGGATGGATGGAGACCTCAGCCAGACAGAACACTCATTGAGTCTGAGCTCAGCCTGAGGTGGTAAACTAAGATACATTCTATTTGACTTCATTACTGAAATGCAACTCCTCCATGGTGTACTGAAATTTAGGAGATCAGAGAGATGGGATAGATACACAGACTCAGACACTTACTTGCACGCACACACACACCTACACACAGTGGTCTGTGCTAAAAGCAGACTGAAGGTGTGCTAATGCACATATTGGACTGTGATGGGGCTCCCTGAGTTAAGAGCAGAGCTAAGAAGGTATTACTGTAGACTGCTGAGTCACACACGTGCACGCGCGCACACACACACACACACACACACACACAAAGCATTCTTTTAATCAGGGCCAGACACTGATCCTCTAATCTCTTCACACCGTATCACTCCATCTTTCCTCCATCCAACCATATCTTATCCCAACATATCTCTCATATCTCTCCTCTCCATCTCTCAACTTCTCCTGACTTCATACCGGTCTATTTTTTATTTCGGTTCTTGAGTGAAAGAAGCCAAGCTTTCTCTTTCATTCGCTCTCCATCCCTCAATACAGAGAACCCGGTTCTGAGCTGTGTCCACATCCCTCCACCCTGACATGATGCCAAAGACAGCCTGGCCTACAAATCCAGGCCAAGAGGTTGCCTTTTATTCCTGGTAGTCTATTGATTGATTAATGTCATTGTTTGACCAGACAGTCCAGTCACCTATTGTCTCAGATCTGAATCCGTCTGAATAGAGGGAAAATTGGAAAAATGTTGCTAAATGTTGTGAAGAACTGTGATAAATCACGGTGTCGTAAATCAGACCCAGTTGATGATGGTAAGGCCGTTGACATACTGTAGTTTACATGTCAACTATTGTTGTGGTTTGGCTATGGTTTACCGCCACTGTCTCTGTGGTCTGCTCAGCTCTTCTGGATCACCATCAAGATTTTCCCAGAACTGTTGTTCCATATGTTCCCACTTTCGCTCTGACTGGATTGGGAATGCCCTGGCACTGGCCGACACTGTCAACTAACAGCTGCACACAGTTTTAGGGTGGATTGCACCAACATGGTTTAAATAATAATGACGAATACCAAAATGAGTTTTGAACAATATCAAATCAAATGTAATTTATTTATAGCCCTTCGTACATCAGCTGATATCTCAAAGTGCTGTACAGAAACCCAGCCTAAAACCCCAAACAGCAAACAATGCAGGTGTAAAAGCACGGTGGCTAGGAAAAACTCCCTAGAAAGGCCAAAACCTAGGAAGAAACCTAGAGAGGAACCAGGCTATGTGGGGTGGCCAGTCCTCTTCTGGCTGTGCCGGGTAGAGATTATAACAGAACATGGTCAAGATGTTCAAATGTTCATAAATGACCAGCATGGTCGAATAATAATAAGGCAGAACAGTTGAAACTGGAGCGGCAGCACAGTCAGGTGGACTGGGGACAGCAAGGAGTCATTATGTCAGGTAGTCCTGGGGCACGGTCCTAGGGCTCAGGTCCTCCGATAGAGAGAAAGAAAGAGAGAATTAGAGAGAGGATATGTGGGGTGGCCAGTCCTCTTCTGGCTGTGCTGGGTGGAGATTATAACAGAACGTGGCCAAGATGTTCAAATGTTCATAAATGACCAGCATGGTCGAATAATAGTAAGGCAGAACAGTTGAAACTGGAGCAGCAGCATGGCCAGGTGGACTGGGGACAGCAAGGAGTCATCATGTCAGGTAGTCCTGGGACATGGTCCTAGGGCCCAGGCCAGTTGAAACTGGAGCAGCAGCATGGCCAGGTGGACAGCAAGGAGTCATCATGTCAGGTAGTCCTGGGGCATGGTCCTAGGGCTCAGGTCCTCCGAGAGAGAGAAAGAAAGAGAGAAGGAGAGAATTAGAGAACGCACACTTAGATTCACACAGGACACCGAATAGGACAGGAGAAGTACTCCAGATATAACAAACTGACCCCAGCCCCCCGACACATAAACTACTGCAGCATAAATACTGGAGGCTGAGACAGGAGGGGTCAGGAGACACTGTGGCCCCATCCGAGGACACCCCCGGACAGGGCCAAACAGGAAGGATATAACCCCACCCACTTTGCCAAAGCACAGCCCCCACACCACTAGAGGGATATCTTCAACCACCAACTTACCATCCTGAGACAAGGCCGAGTATAGCCCACAAAGATCAAAGAACAATACACAAACATTATTACATTACATTTATATTCAGTAAATTCATAATGTTTTTTCTTATATCATTAACACTTAGCAAGTGCAAGCAAACAACCTGCGACGAGGTAGGCCTATTCATTCAGCATTTTCAAAATGGACACAGACAGAAATTCAGATAGATGATAGTTCAGATAAATTCATCAACATGATGAGGCCTTAACTTGACTCTTCTTCAAGTCACCACAGACAGACAGACAGACAGACAGACAGACAGACAGACAGACAGACAGACAGACAGACAGACAGACAGACACTCGGTTAACCTACCATTTGAAGTATTTTATTAGGCCTATGTGGTCTAAAAAGGAAGGACAATACAATCATGAGGATCCACTTTTAAATGCACAGACAGCGCATTGCGCAAACCAGACCCTGGCAATATCAACTGGAATTACATGTCTCTATTACTGAACTTTTTTTGAAAAAAAATATTGGAATGTTTGACTGTCACTGGCAAACATGGTTAAAGACCCAACAACATTATATAGTATCTCATCCTCGTCAAGAAAAGCACATTTATAATAAACAAAGTGAACAAAACAATGAAATCATTCCAACATTGGCAAAAATTATGAATAAGATACTAATGACAATTGAGATGTACAAACTATGGCATAAGGGAATGATCAGCGTATAAGAAGCAATCCGTAATTTCGATTAAGACGTTACAATAATGAGTGAGCTAAGTAGGACGTAGTCAAAATAACTGTTAGTACTTTGAAATGTACAGAGACATAATTCAGAACATGGGCCATTCTTACAGTATCTTACAGTATTCTCCCTGTACACCAAGTCAAAAACATATAATAAATAAAGCAGATAATGACATTTCTCTAAAACAGGCTATAGGCTACATGTGCACCACCTAGTCAGAACAGTAGGCTAAGTTGAGGGGGAAAGGGACCAAGTAATAAGGGTGAGGCACATGAGCTACTAACTTACAACACAACATACACTTAGTATTACTTTCTTAGCTTCAGTGTACATATCCCTGGCATAGTACATAATTTATGTAATATCTAAGTCCGTGGGGATGTAGATGCGGTCCAGAGGGTAGGTGGCAGGAGTGGGTTTGCTCTCCAGAGCCTGCTGGATGTCCACATCTATATCCCAAAACACAGGGCCAACAATACAGGAGGAACGATTGATGAGCTGGTGGACACTCACAGGGCCCTCCATCGATATGGAACCACAGGGTGCGGGAAAGCAGGTCCTCCAACATCCTGGTCCCCAGGTGGTAATCCTCCTCTCTGAACAGGAGATGGTGGAAATATGGCGTTGGAGCCATGTGAGGACAAGGATGACTTTGTGTACCGGTGCAGAGGATGAGAAGGAAAGACTTTCCTGGTGCTTGGGTCCCACAGTGAGGGTGAGTGGACCTGTGACGTGCGTAATAGTGCCGGATCCCAATGGTCGCATAGCCAACACTTGGACTAGAAACGGAGAGGAGAATGGGTATGAAGTGATGTGCAGGGAGGAAGAAAGGGCCTGATCAATAAAATTCCCTTCGGCACCGAAATCCACTAGAGCTGTCCCTCTGCTCTTGTGGATTCCGGGTTGGGACGTACCGGACACCCTCCTAGCCACAATAGGGACAGAGCCCTAACTGTCTCCGACAGCGTCGCTCAGCTGGGGAGGGGTATTTGGCCCCTACGTTCATAGGTTCAGACTTTGACTCAGAACGGTCAACGTAAGCGGTAGAGAGGCAATTGCGGTGCCTACGCTCCCGAAGGAGGATTGTCTCCTTGGCACGCCAACTCCATCTGGACCTCTTAGCTTAATCCTCTTCTGAATAGGGCGCAGAGCGCAGCTCATTCCATCCACTGTCCAAAAGGTGAGCGCATACTCCGGTGTGGTCTGACCCTATTGCCGTAGTTGAAGTAGGCGCTCACCCCCCCTCTGCCCTCTGGTGGATGGTCAAAGACTGCCCTGAACAGAGCCATGAACCCCTCATAGGAACCCAGCTCCTCCTCCTCTCTCCCACAAGGCTGTAGCCCACTCCAACGCCCGTCCGGTCAGAAGGGAAATAACCGTGGCCACCTTGGACCTCTCGGCGGTAGGTGCTCCCATCTGATGAGTGAAATAGAAGGAGCACTGGAGTAGGAAGCCACAGCATTTGGATAGAGACCTGTCATATTTGGGCATCACTGTCACATTGGGCGTCGCTGACCTGGGTGGACTGTTGGCAGGGCTGGGGTGCTGACTCGCTGGGTTAACTTGTATTAGAGAATCCTCCGCTTGTTGGAGGTGACACTCCTCTGGAAACTTTGAACGTGGAGGACCTCATCCATATGTTAAGATAATGGGAATAATGTCAACCCAGAGATGGCGCTAGTGGGGCGCCCATCTAGGATATATAAACAGGTGCATTATCAGTGTCTGATTAGGATGTTGTGACATGTTATACCTGAGTAAAGGACCATGTTTGATCTCTACCTAACTCTAAGACATGAGTTATTCGCATACAAATAAAAACACATTGCCGTCCCCAGTTATTCCAGCTGGTTTCGGGGTTGGTGAAGTAGGTGTCCCTGTTTGCTGACCATCTGGGAGATGTCCTGATTAACTGCTGCTTCCATTTGTTGAGGTAGTATTCTGTAATGTTGACATGGGGAGTCAGGAAGTAGGTGCAGTTAGTGAGTTTAATAATAACAAACATAAAACGATACAGAACAACAGAAATGTAAGACAAGGAAACTGAACTGATAACAAAAGAGTGCTATATAAAGTGTAAGTAATCAGGGAGTAATGAAGTCCAGGTGTGACTGATAATGAGACGCAGGTGTGCGTAAAGATGGGTTGCCAGGACCGATGGTTAGTAGACCGGCAAGGTCTAGCACCAGAGAGGGGGAGCAGGAGTAGACATAACAGCAGTGCCTGGATATTGTACCAGCCATGGCACCAGCAGCAAAAACACCAGAGAGACCAAGCAAACACCCCAGAACTGACGTGAACCAAGCTCATATTGGTGTTTTGGAGAGAGCTGGAGTGAGAAAAAACATTTTAGGTCCTGAATTTACAAAAATAGCTACTGCAATTTCAGGAACAGAAACTTCTTCAGGGAAACAAATGCCCACTGTGTAAAGAATGCTGATCTTTTTAGTTATTTAAACAATTATTTATTAAAACAATGCTTTCCAAGCAATTTGGTGTCCTCCAGTCTTGTCCCCACTCTTGTGTTTTGGTGCTTCCAGTTCCACCCTGTATGTTATTGAGAATAACAATGTCGTAATAATACATTTTAATACAGATAGCCTAATTAGGAATTGTACTTGTCTATTAAAATATACACCTTAGGCTGCAAAATGGTTCTCAATCAAGGTTCTCCTTACAGCATTCCAGTTGCATTGGCAGCATGTTGCCATCTTCTCCATTCTCTTCAGGTAGGTCCTCCTCAGCCTACTCGGTCGGGTAACTCGTCTCCTTGTCTCTTGCAAAAGTTATACAAAACTGACACTGCAATAATGATTGTTAGTGTAGTGCCCATCTTCGTTGCGGAGCCCCTCCTGTAGGCACAGGAATCTTTTTTTCCACACTCCAAAAACTCTCTATGACACCTCTTGCCAAGAGTGTGCAAAGCTGTCATCAAGGCAAAGGGTGGCTACTTTGAAGATTCTCAAATATAAAATATATTTTGATTTGTTGAACACTTTTTTGGTTAATACTTTATTCCATATGTGTTATTTCATAGTTTTGATGTCTTCACTATTATTCTACAATGTAGAAAATAGTAGAATGAAGAAAAACCCTTGAATGAGTAGGTGTGTCCAAACGTTTGACTAGTACTGTATAAAAAAATATTGAAAAATTGAGCAACGGGCTTAAAATTAATCTAGGTTTAAAGTGAAAACTAAATTTAGATTAGAGAAAGGATTTACTTTAACTAGGATTAATTTAAAACTAGGTTTAAAGTTTGGTGCAACAAATTCCTGTTTCCACTGACACTTAAAACTTTTGCCAAATTAGGGTTAAATTCAAGGTGGCTCGAATGTATTGCCAAATTCGAACCTGGGTTGACTTCAAAGTACCAATGGAAACAGGGCTCAAGATTAATAGATACACCTTGATTTAACCCAGTTTAACAGTTAATCCATGTTGATGCTACCCATCCACAGTCTTTAGTCAGAGTGTGTGAATGGGGTATCTTACCATTATGTGATATCATACTGAAGTCATATATCACTGTAGGCTCTAACACTAACGGGTGTGACTGCCTGGGTTTGAACTTGGGTCAACTGTGTGTTTCAGGCAAGATTACTCATCATGTAAGTGTAGTTCACTAAATCAACTCCATAACAGAGGTTTTGTTACTAAAGCTTTAAATGGGCATGGTGACACTGGACTAGGAGCCACTTTTCTTCTGTACCTCACAATAAACATTTTTTAATAAATGTCACATCTTGCAGCTTGTTTTACTGAATGTCACCAGGCCAGGTTCTGGTTTAAAAAGGCCAGAGAGGAGATTGGAGGAACAGAATACGCTGAGAGTCCCGCTGACCAATAGAGACAGCCCAGAGTGACCACTGAGACAGGCCAGTAAAACAAGACTTTTTACTGTCTGTGGGGTGACCCATCTCACATCCAGTATATCTCTAATCTCTCTAATATCAATCTCTATATCATCATAGAGAATTAACACATTAGTCATTTACAACACTTCACAAATGATGCTGTACACTCTGGATCTCTAACCATTTATTGCAGCTCATAGCTCCTTTACAACGGCCTTTATACAGTGGGTAAGTGGGTGAGTTAATACAGAATGCATATGGGTCTATAAAGACATTTATAGATAGAAATGTATAGGCAATTTCCTATCGACTCAGCCGACTTTTTCATAGTTTAACGTGAATACAGTTTCCACCAACACAGGAACTTTGCCTTTAAAGCCCCCATACAGTCTTTGTAGTTATTTTTTTAATCATCACTCTATGTCTAATAAATCACTGTGTGTGTTTATTTTTTATTTATTTTTTACTCAAGAACATATTTTTTACCATTTATTTCCCTGAGCCTCCTTTGGTACTTGAAATGCTCAGAACTGAATGTGTGGGCATTAGGAAACACATTTGAAGATATTTTCATACACAGTCCCGATTGGCTGATAAGATGGTCTAGAGCCCACCCCCTTACCCAGATGAACAGACATTGGTCTAGTATAATCAGATCACATTGTGACATCATGACGTGTGCCAAGAATTTTTTAAAACAGCTCTTACACAAAAAGGCCGTTATTGTATTTTTCACGATTTCAGAGCTCTAATTCGACCTCATAGTGTGGAATAGCCAATGGTGAAAAAAGTACTATATTGTCATACTTGAGTAAAAGTAAAGAAAAAATGACTCAAGTAAAAGTGAGTCACCCAGTAAAGTACTACTTGAGTAAAAGTGTAAAAGTATTTGGTTTTAAATATATTTAAGTATAAAAAGTAAATGTAGTTGCTAAATTATACTTAAGTATCAAAAGTAAAAGTATGAATAATAAAAACAATCCTTATATTAAGCAAACCAGATGGCACAATTTTCACACGCCAACACTCAGACATAATTTAAAAACAAAGCACTTATGTTTAGTGAGTCCGCCGGATCAAAGGCAGTAGGGATGACCAGGGATGTTGTCTTGATAAGTGTGCAAATTGGACCATTTTCTGTCCTGCTAAGTATTCAAAATGTAACGAGTACTTTTGGGTGTCAGGGAAAATGTATGGAGTAAAAATAACATTATTTTCTTTAGGAATGTAGTGAAGTAAAAATAAAAAGTTGTCAAAAATATAAATAGTGAAGTACATATACCCCCAAAAACTACTTAAGTAGTACTTTAAAGTATTTTTACTTAAGTCATTTGGAGTAACTGGAAATAGCCTATAAAATATCTGGAAAATCAAGTTTTAACTCCATTGCTCCTTTAAGGTCTAGCCTGGCGATAACTAACACCCTGATGTTTTGGCGATGTTGGAGGTGTAAATGTGTTGGCGCTGTCAAAAATGGGAAAAGCTGACCATGTGTTCATTGTTATGTAGTCACACCCATCCCACTCGTTCTGAACTACGTCAAGTTCAGAATGAGAAAGTATAGGTTATATAGAAAAAAAAATCCCTGTATTTAGCACTATCCATCATTCCTTAAATTCTGACCAGTTTCCCAGTCCAATGCCTGAAGAAAAACATCCCACAGCATGATGCCACCACCATGCTTCACTGTGGGGATCGTGTTCTCGGGTGATGAGAGGTGTTGGGTTTGCGCCAGACATAGCGTTTTCCTTAATGGCCAAGAAGCTCAATTTTAGTCTCATCTGACCAGTGTACCTTCTTCCATATGTTTGGGGAGTCTCCCACATGCCTTTTGGCGAACACCAAACCTGTTTGCTGAGACAGGAGGGGTCAGGAGATACTGTGGCCCCATCTGATGATACCCCCGGACAGGGCCAAACAGGAAGGATATAACCCCACCCACTTTGCCAAAGCACAGCCCCCACACCACTAGAGGGATATCTTCAACCACCAACTTACCATCCTGAGACAAGGCCGAGTATAGCCCACAAAGATCTCCGCCCCGGCACAACCAAAGGGGGAGGCACCAAGCTAGACAGGAAGATCACATCAGTGACTCAACCCACTCAAGTGACGCACCCCTCCTAGGGACGGCATGAAAGAGCACCAGTAAGCCAGTGACTCAGCCCCTGTAATAGGGTTAGAGGCATAGAATCCCAGTGGAAAGAGGGGAACCGGCCAGGCAGAGACAGTAAAGGCGGTTCGTTGCTCCAGAGCCTTTCCGTTCACCTTCCCACTCCTGGGCCAGACTACACTCAATCATATGACCCACTGAAGAGATGAGTCTTCAGTAAAGACTTTAAGGTTGAGAACGAGTTTGCGTCTCTCACATGGGTAGGCAGACCATTCCATAAAAATAGAGCTCTATAGGAGAAAGCCCTGCCTCCAGCTGTTTGCTTAGAAATTGAAATTGGGAGTAATATGGTCAAATTTTGGGGGTCTAGTCAGGATTCTAGCAGCCGTATTTAGCACTAACTGAAGTTTATCTAGTGCTTTATCCGGGTAGCCAGAAAGTAGAGCATTGCAGTAGAATAACCTAGAAGTAACAAAAGCATGGATAGATTTTTCTGACTTTTGCAATGTTACGTAAATGGAAAAAAGTTGTCCTTGAAACAGTCTTGATATGTTTGTCAAAAGAGAGATCAGGGTCCAGAGTAACGCCAAGGTCCTTCACAGTTTTATTTGTCAGATTCAACAGAAGATCTCTTTGTTTCTTGGGACCTAGAACAAGCATCTCTGTTTTGTCTGAGTTTAAAAGTAGAACATTTGCAGCCATCAACTTCCTTATGTCTGAAACACAGGCTTCTAGCGAGGGCAATTTTGGGGCTTCACCATGTTTCATTGAAATGTACAGCTGTGTGTCATCCGCATAGCAGTGAAAGTTAACATTATGTTTTCGAATGACATCCCCAAGAGGTAACATATATTGTGAAAATAATAGTGGTCCTAAAACGGAACCTTGAGGAACACCAAAATGTACAGTTGATTTGTCAGAGGACAAGCCATTCACAGAGACAAACTGATAACTGACAAACTGATAAGATCTAAACCAGGCCAGAACTTGTCCGTGTAGACCAATTTGGGTTTCCAATCTCTCCAAAAGAATGTGGTGATCGATGGTTTCAAAAGCAGCACTAAGGTCTCGGAGCACGAGGACAGATGCAGAGCCTCGGTCTGATGCCATTAAAAGGTCATTTACCACCTTCACAAGTGCAGTCTCAGTCCTATGATGGGGTCTAAAACCAGACTGAAGCATTTCGTATACATTGTTTGTCTTCAGGAAGGCAGTGAGTTGCTGCGCAACAGCCTTTTCTAAAAATGTTGAGAGGAATGGAAGATTCGATATAGGCCGATAGTTTTTTATATTTTCTGGGTCAAGGTTTGGCTTTTTCAAGAGAGGCTTTATTACTGCCACTTTTAGTGAGTTTGGTACACATCCGGTGGATAGAGAGACGTTTATTATGTTCAACATAGGAGGGCCAAGCACAGGAAGCAGCTCTTTCAATAGTTTAGTTGGAATAGGGTTCAGTATGCAGCTTGAAGGTTTAGAGGCCATGATTACTTTCATCATTGTGTCAAGAGATATAATACTAAAACACTTGAGTGTCTCTCTTGATCCTAGGTCCTGGCAGAGTTGCGCAGACTCAGGACAACTGAGCTTTGAAGGAATATGCAGATTTAAAGAAGAGTCCTTAATTTGCTTTCCAATAATCATGATATTTTCCTCAAAGAAGTTCATGAATTTATTACTGCTGAAGTGAAAGCCATCCTCACTTGGGGAATGCTGCTTTTTAGTTAGCTTTGCGACAGTATCAAAAATAAATTTTGGATTGTTCTTATTTTCCTCAATTAAGTTGGAAAAATAGGATGATCGAGCAGCAGTAAGGGCTCTTCGATACTGCACGGTACTGTCTTTCCAAACTAGTCGGAAGACTTCCAGTTTGGTGTGGCGCCATTTCCGTTCCAATTTTCTGGAAGCTTGCTTCAGAGCTCGGGTATTTTCTGTATACCAGGGAGCTAGTTTCTTATGAGAAATGTTTTTAGTTTTTAGGGGTGCAACTGCATCTAGGGTATTGTGCAAGGTTAAATTGAGTTCCTCAGTTAGGTGGTTAACTGATTTTTGTCCTCTGACGTCCTTGAGTAGGCAAAGGGAGTCTGGAAGGGCATCAAGGAATCTTTGTGTTGTCTGTGAATTTATAGCACGACTTTTGATGCTCCTTGGTTGGGGTCTGAGCAGATTATTTGTTGCAATTGCAAACATAATAAAAAAGTGGTCCGATAGTCCAGGATTATGAGGAAAAACATTAAGATCCACAACATTTATTCCATGGGACAAAACTAGGGCCAGAGTATGACTGTGACAGTGAGTAGGTCCAGAGACATGTTGGACAAAACCCGTCGATGATGGCTCCGAAAGCCTTTTGGAGTGGGTCTGTGGACTTTTCCATGTGAATATTAAAGTCACCAAAAATTAGAATATTATCTGCTATGACTACAAGGTCCGATAGGAATTCAGGGCATTCAATGAGGAACGCTGTATATGGCCCCGGAGGCCTGTAAACAGTAGCTATAAAAAGTGATTGAGTAGGCTGCATAGATTTCATGACTAGAAGCTCAAAAGACGAAAACATATATATTTGTTTTGTAAATTGAAATTGGCTATCGTAAATGTTAGCAACACCTCCGCCTTTGCGGGATGCACGGGGGATATGGTCACTAGTGTAACCAGGAGGTGAGGCCTCATTTAACACAGTAAATTCATCAGGCTTAAGCCATGTTTCAATCAGGCCAATCACATCAAGATTATGATCAGTGATTAGTTCATTGACTATAATTGCCTTTGAAGTAAGGGATCTAACATTAAGTAGCCCTATTTTGAGATGTGAGGTATCACAATCTCTTTCAATAATGACAGGAATGGAGGAGGTCTTTATTCTTGTGAAATTGCTAAGGTGAACACCGCCATGTTAAGTTGTGCCCAACCCAGGTCGAGGCACAGTGGCAGACTCCACTAAGCTGGCAGGCTGGCTAACAGGCCTGCACACTATTTCATTGTGGTACTAGAGGAGTTAGAGCCCTGTCTATGTTGGTAGATAAGATGAGAGCACCCCTCCAGCTAGGATGGAGTCCGTCACTCCTCAGCAGGCCAGACGTGGTCCTGTTTGTGGGTGAGTCCCAGAAAGAAGGCCAATTATCTACAAATTCTATCTTTTGGGAGGGGCAGTTTTCAACCAGCGATTGAATTGTGAGACTGCTGTGGAGCTCATCACTCCCCCTAACTGGGAGGGGGCCAGAGACAATTACTCAATGCCGACACATCTTTCTATCTGATTTACACGCTGAAGCTATGTTGCACTTGGTGACCTCTGACTGTTTCATCCTAACATCGTTGGTGCCAACGTGGATAACAATATCTCTATACTCTCTACACTCGCCAGTTTTAGCTTTAGCCAGCACCATCTTCAGATTAGCCTTAACGTCGGTAGCCCTGCCCCCTGGTAAACAGTGTATGATCGCTGGATGATTCGTTTTAAGTCTAATACTGAGGGTAATGGAGTCACCAATGACTAGGGTTTTCAATTTGTCAGAGCTAATGGCGGGAGGCTTCGGCATCTCAGACCCAATAACGGGAGGAGTAGAGACAAGAGAAGGCTCGGCCTCAGACTCCGACTCTCTGCATAATGGGGAAAACCGGTTGAAAGTTTCTGTCGGCTGAATGAGCGACACCGGTTGAGCATTCCTACAGCATTTCCCTCCAGAAACCATGAGAAAGTTGTCCGGCTGCGGGGACCGTGCGAGGGGATTTATACTGACGTTACTATCTGTACTTACTGGTGGCACAGACGCTGTTTCATCCTTTCCTACACTGAAATTACCCTTGCCTAACGATTGCGTCTGAAGCTGGGCTTGCAATACAGCTATCTTCGCCGTAAGGCGATCGTTCTCCTGTATTTTATGAGTACAGCGACTGCAATTAGAAGGCATCATGTTAATGTTACTACTTAGCTTCGGCTGTTGGTGGTCCTGACGAACCGCGTCCAGATAAAGCGTCCGGAGTGAAAATGTTGAATGAAAAAAACTTGAGTGAGGGAAAAACCAAAAATATAAACGGTTATTAAAAAGTAAAAAACGTAAAGTTGTCAGATAGCAAAGTAAGGTTGGCAACAAAACGCACAAAACGGACAGCAACACGTAAACAAGTCTGCAAGTTGTGACCATTTATTCCATTCAAATTCCCTGACACCCAAAAGTAGTCATTACATTTTGAAGGAAAATGGTCCCATTCACATACTTATCAAGAAAACATCCCTCTGGTCATCCCTACTGCCTCTGATCTGGCAGACTCACTAAACACACATGCTTCGTTTGTAAACGATGTCTGAGTTTAATCTTTATTTAACCTTTATTTATCTTTATTTAAAAGGATCCACCCCTTTTTTTCAATTTTCGCTTAAACTGACATACCAAAATCGAACTGCCAAAGATAAACCAACTGTTTTTTTGTATTTTTTTTGTACCATCATCTTTGAAATGCAAGAGAAAGGCCATAATGTATTATTTCAGCCCAGGCGCAATTTAGATTTTGTCCACTAGATGGCAGCAGTCTATATGCAAAGTTTTAGAATGATCCAATAAACCATTGCATATCTGATCAAAATGTTGTATCAAGACTGCCAAAATGTGCCTAATTGGTTTATTAATAACTTTTCAAGTTCATAACTGTGCACTCTCCTCACACAATAGCATGGTATTATTTAACTGTAATAGCTACTGTAAATTGGACAGTGCAGTTAGATTAACAAGAATTTAAGCTTTCTGCCAATATCAGATATGTCTCTGTCCTGGGAAAATGTTCTTGTTACTTACAACCTCATGCTTATCCCATTAGCGCACATTAGCTCAACCGTCCCACGGATGGGAGACCAATCTGTAGAGATCCTTAAGAGGTTTTTAACTGAGTGTTGGAGTGTGCCCTTGGCTATCCATAAAAATAAAAATAAATGTAATGGTTTTGTCTGACTTGCTTCATTTAAGGAATTTTAAATTATTTATACTTTTACTTTTGATACTTAAGTATATTTTAGCAATTACATTTACTTTTGATACTTTTTTATTAAAAAATTAAACCTTTATTTAACCAGGCAAGTCAGTTAAGAACAAATTCTTATTTTCAATAACGGCCTAGGAACAGTGGGTTAACTGCCTGTTCAGGGGCAGAACGACAGATTTGTACCTTGTCAGCTCGGGGGTTTGAACTTGCAGCCTTCCGGTTACTAGTCCAACGCTCTAACCACTAGGCTACCCTGCCGCCCCAAACCTATCAGTCTTAGACTTTTACTCAAGTAATATTTTACTGGGTGACTTTTACTCAAGTCATTTTCTATTAAGGTATCTTTACTTTTATTGAAGTAAGAAAATGAGGTACTTTTTCACCACTGGCTTTAGGTATAATGGTGGGAGCCGCTTGTGGATTTGACAGCTCTACCGCAGTTCCACATACGACACAACAAAAAAACAACCACTACGCGGGTATCGGCTAGGATGGTTCTAATAGAATCTAGCCCTAAATTTCAATCACGATGTAATGCTGAACTTCCACGATACGGTTTGAATAGAGCCCTTTACACATCAGGTCTTAATGCACAATGAACAAAAATATTAAACCAGCATGCAACAATAACAAATATTTTTATGAGGTACAGTTCACAAGGAAATCAGTCAGTTGAAATAAATTCATTACGCCCTAATCTATGGATTTCATATGGCTGGGAATACAGATATGCATCTGTTGGTCACAGATACCTTTAAAAAAAAGTAGGAGTGTGGATCAGAAAACCAGTCAGCATCTGGTGTTACTGTCTGCCATCATGCAGTGCGACACATCTCCTTCGCATAGAGTTGATCAGGCTGTTGATTGTGGCCTGTAGAATGTTGTCCCACTCCTCTTCAATGGCTGTGCGAAGTTTCTGAATATTGACGGGAACTGGAACACGTTGTCGCACACGTCGATCCAGAGCGTTCCAAACGTGGGTGGTGAGTATGCAGGCCATGGAAGAACTGAGACATTTTCAGCTTCCAGGAATTTTGTACAGATTCTTGCGTCATGGGGCCGTTTATTATTGTGCTGAAACATGAGGTGATGGCGGCGGATGAATGGCATGACAATGGGCCTCAGGATTTTCAAATGGCCAATGATAAAACGCAATTGAGTTTGTTGTCTGTAGCTTATGCATGCCCATACCATAACCCACCACCACCGCTGGGCATTCTGTTTACAAAGTTGACATCAGCAAACCACTCTCCCACACACGCTGTCTACCATCTGACATGTACAGTTGAAACTGGGATTCATCCATGAAGAGCACACTTCTCCAGCGTGCCAGAGGCCATTGAAGGTGCGCATTTGCTTAAAGTTGGTTATGACACAGATCTTCAGTTAGGTCAAGACCCTGGTGAGGACAACAAGCATGCAGATGAGCTTCCCTGAGACGTTTTCTCTAAAATCCTGTTGGAGATGGCTAATCGTAGATAAATCAAGATTAAATGGTCTGTTAACAGCTCTGGTGGACATTCCTGCATTCAGCATGCCAATTGTACGCTCCCTCAAAACTTGAGACATCTGTGGCATTTTGTTGTGTGACAAAAATGCACATTTAAGAGTGGCTTTTTATTGTCCCCAACCAAAGCAGGGTCTCCCCACGTCCTCTCCTCCCACAGCTGATGATTAATTAGCAGGAGCAGGCTATCTAAATTCATTGAAAGCGGGCTCCTGTGGTTGGCGGTTGCAGTAAAACATTTTTTTTTCTACATTTTTCTCTGCCTCAAGGGCCCCCTACGGGCTGGGTCCCGGGGCTTCAGCCCTTTAAGCCCCTGCATTAATCAGGCCCTGCTCCCGAATTATAAAGGCGCGCCATGCCAGCGCACTATCATCTCCAGAGTTCTGTCCGAACCCGCAAGACGCAACCGAGACTACACTGATAATTATTAACACCAAACTGGGTTAGTAGCCTACTAGGACTGTTAATATAATCTTGTTTAGGTGATTTTCAATCAGGAAAGCAATATTCTGAATAATTTAAACATTTGAAAAGTTGATTTAAATGTTTTTGTCATGAAATCTTGATGCATCGTTTTTCCATTGAATTTCGCAAAATTGCTGCTATTTTGTCACGCAATTAGCTTACAACTAAATACCGTAGTTATGATATACTGCTTGTTATTTAATTTAAGGAATTCCACGTATGTTTCTTTTAGACTGCAACAGGTGCGCTGACTAAACCATTCCTCAGTGAGGGGAGATTCTGCCTTTGCCTGAGAACAGTGGAGTTTTTCTTCAGTTGAGCTTTTCTGGCCTGTTCTAACCTGTACCCGAGGGTTGTGACTCCCGCTTGCCGCCATGCCCTCACTGTTCCCGGCATGGCTCTGCTGCCTTAGCCTGCTAACCGTGGAGACACACACCCTGGCCCTGCCGCGGCCAGTCCGGACACAGCCTCACAGGTACGGCCACTTCACACTATCACTGTAACTGATATAACATGGTTTTGCTGCAAACCTCTAGACTACTGTAGTAAATCAATCAAATGACAGTATGCGAGTCCTAGGGTTTAGGAGGTGAGGGTGCAAGGCAAAATAAGGCATCATTACTTTATTATTATTTTGAAGGATGGAGATCAAGCAGTCCATAATGCAACATATTTAAGAAGAGACAGTATGAGCTAATGATATTGATCCAGACAGAGCTGTGGGCCAATCTCTGTGTTCACTGTTTGGTTCATCATATCTGTCTTTGGGATGTGTGTGTCTGCTTCAGTGTATTAGGTGGAAGGGAGAGATGGAACATCTTCTTCATTTTATACACACCCTGCCCCTAACCTCTCTCTGTCTGGCCATTTTATACACACCCTGCCCCTAACCTCTCTCTGTCTGGCCATTTTATACACACCCTGCCCCTAACCTCTCTCTGTCTGGCCATTTTATACACACCCTGCCCCTAACCTCTCTCTGTCTGGCCATTTTATACACACCCTGCCCCTAACCTCTCTCTGTCTGGCCATTTTATACACACCCTGCCCCTAACCTCTCTCTGTCTGGCCATTTTATACACACCCTGCCCCTAACCTCTCTCTGTCTGGCCATTTTATACACACCCTGCCCCTAACCTCTCTCTGTCTGGCCATTTTATACACACCCTGCCCCTAACCTCTCTCTGTCTGGCCATTGTATACACACCCTGCCCCTAACCTCTCTCTGTCTGGCCATTTTATACACACCCTGCCCCTAACCTCTCTCTGTCTGGCCATTGCAGTGGCAGTAAATTATGTGTGAAAAGGTTACAACAACAGAATGAGGTAATTCCTCTAAAAGCCCCCGGAAGAATGACCCTGTATAATGAATGAGAGGGAGGTGGAGGGCTATACGGGTGTGTGCGTGTGTGTTTGTTTCCATTGTGATTTAATAAGGATTGGGAACACTGATACACAATATTAACACCTCAGTTTGTGAGGGAAGGTTGAGGGGCAGTGTGTTGCTCAGTGTGTGTGTGTTTACAGTAGGAAGTAAATTGCTTTATCAGAGATCTACTGTAGTGACCAGTATCTCTCTGGAAGCTGTGTTTTGAATGCTAACTAATGGAGCAGGTGCTAGTTATGGTATCTTACCACCGTGTTTCTCAACTCCAGTCCTCCACCCAACATTACATTACATATTTTTATTAGAACCTGTCACATGTGTATGTGGTGTGTGTCTTACAGTGTTACAAGTCCTGTGTGGCTCGGTTGGTAGAGCATTACACTTTCAACGCCAGCGTTTTGGGTTTGATTCCCACGGGGAACCAATCGCTCTAGATAAGAGTGTCTGCTAAATGACTAAAATGTCAAATAAATGAGACATGTAACGAGTTGAAAAGGACAGGCGGAGGAGAGAAAGGAGAAGTAGGGAAGTAGTGTTTCTCTCATCTGAAGTGGTTGTGAGGGGGTTGGTGTGTGAAAGATGGTTGGTGTGTGCTTCTCTTTGGTTCAGGGCTCATGCTGGGCTCTAACCTGGGAGGAATGCAAGAGTAGCTCTTTATTCACACAAATGGATGTATGCACACGCACACACACAGCCCTTCCATATTCAGAGGTAGTGATCAGGTACAGTAGTCTGATGCTAGAATCAGTATTTCATCAGATCTCTGCAGACTTTATCATTTGATCGGACACAGTAGCGGTTTCTCATTCTCTCCACCCAACCTTTATCTTTATTTCCACACCAGTCAATCGTTATTAGTCACATAGAGGGAGCCGTCACCACCTCCTCTCTCGTTCTCGTTCTCGTTCTCTCTCCCTTTCTCTTTCTTTCTCTCTCTCTTTTCTCTCTTTCTTTCTTTCTTTCTTTCTTTCTTTCTTCTCTCTCTCTCTCTCTCTATTTCTCTTTCTTTCTCTCTCTTTCTTTCTTTCTCTCTCTCTCTCTCTCTCTCTCTCTCTCCTAATAGATATGATAGTTTATCAAAATGTTATTTGTTTTCAAATTCTTTGTGGGTTTGTGTAATCTGAGGGAATCTTATGACACACACACACACACACACACACACACACACACACACACACACACACACACACACACACACACACAGAAGTAGCGGGTGGTGGATGGTCAGTGGCCTACATTTTGGTGCCAAGCGCCTTTTTCTTCAGGAGACGACCTTGTTCTGACACGATCCCCAGGTGGTCCTGGCGCTCCAGAGGTGTGTGTGTGTCTGTGTGTGTGTCTTAATGGTGCATGGAGCATAAGAAAACACTATAACTGCCAGGAAGTCAGGTGTAGGGTGCACGTGTTTGTCCTACTAATGTACAGCTAACGTTTAACATTTCACTGATGTCCAGAGGGTCTGGAAACAGAGACAATGTGTGTGTCTCTGTGACCGTTGACCTGTGTGGTTTAATATGGCAGCCGTTTTACACGGGGTCATGATGTCCCTTCAGAGAGGACTGAATAACACACTGGATTACTGGATATTAAAGATAGGCCTGCATACCAGCCTATATTACCTCACATACACTATAGTTTGGGCAGATGGTGTTGAAAATGATTTGAGCTCATACCTAAAGCTTGTTTTTCTAGAGTGTGACAGTAAAACTTAACAATAACAGTGAAATCTGCATTTTGTTAACTAATGCCATAAAATAACAGCTACAGTACACATGCAAATGGAATAGAGAGTAATGAGAACATGGAATGTCCGTAATCCCTCCATGAGTTGATACAGCTTATGCACACTCGTCACATTAGAATGACGGCATCTGTAGGAAGACAATTGAGGGATGGAAGGGTGCAAACTAGGTGGGGTTGGCTAGCCCATCATACAGTGGAGTCACCTGATCCAAGACCTGAATTAGTGTCACCCACCTCCAACTAAGTCTTGCTAAAACCTACCATAGTTTCTGAGGAGGTGCTGATTGGACCATTTACTTTCTGCATTATTCAAAATGGCCTTCTATTGGAGGAAAGCCAGACTGAATCAGTGAAGTGAAATAGTAGTGAAACAGGGAGACATTCACTTTGGATTCCAGGCTAGGTCTCTTTTACATAGAACTAAACCATGGACTTTCATGTTACCAGTCAGAGTTGCTTTTACTTTTTTTGTGTGTGTGTGTGTGTGTGTGTGTGTGTGTGTGTGTGTGTGTGTGTGTGTGTGTGTGTGTGTGTGTGTGTGTGTGTGTGTGTGTGTGTGTGTGTGTGTGTGTGTGTGTGTGTGTGTGTGTGTGTGTGTGTGGTCAGGTGACAGAGATGAATGAGACTCTGAAGCAGACACTGTGTCTCCTGTCATCAACACGCACACTCACAGGCCATATACCCATTCATGACTAATATTTTTTAGTGTGTAAAAGGGTTCAGGTAACATAAACACTAATGTTGCAACACGCTGTGTGATCCACGCACGCACTTACTAACACAGGCTGACAGATGGATAGACACAGAAAAGGACTGTTTTAGCAGTATAGTCAAAGTGAATTATATCATGACATTTGGAGGGGCCTCAATTTTTTCACGGGACCTCCTATGTGTGGACCCATTTTTTTATGTACCTAATAAAAATGGCAATTTAACTGTAAAAATGTAATAACTTTTAATGTGGCATGAACGCAACCAGTCATGATGTCTTCATGTGATTCTCAAACAAATTCCTTCAAAAACTAGGCTACTTGCGCACATTCGTCCACTGCAAAATAATTCCAGCATCCAAACAGTGCACTGTGCACTCGCCGTTTGATGAATGGAAAGACACAGCTGTTACACAACACCATAAAGTGTAATGACATTCAACGATTGTAACCTGAATTAATTTATGCGTCTTTTTTGTAAGTCGGGAAACATGAAAAGTGGCCGAAATACAGTTTAAACCATGACAGAGAGGTGGGGGTGTTCGTTCAATTTAGAATACGTTTTTATTTTCATATTTACCACTGTAGCAGTACAAAATTGCATTTCAATCAAATTAGCATTATTTAGAGACCCCGACCCAAAGTTAAACTTTTGTTGCCTTTATGGGAGCTCATGGCTCATTCAGGGTAATTCGTACACTGAGTACAGTGTGTGTGTGTGTGTGTGTGTGTGTGTGTGTGTGTGTTGCATAATCGCTCAGGCAGGTCACCCAACTCATCAGACAGCCTCTTACTGCCACTCAGACTGCTGGATAAAGGAGGGAGGGAATGAAGAGAAAGCGTGGGGGGAAAACGAGGGGAGAGGCCATTGTAGTAGAGTGAGAGACAAGAAAGGAGAGGAGGGAGGGAGGTGAAAAGCCTAAGTATAAAAGATGAAGCATTAAAATAGAGAAGAGGAGTAGAGGCTCTTGACTGAGTAGGTCTCAGGAAGTCTCTCCCCCTCCTCTTTCTCACTCTCTCTCTGGTGTGTGTTGTTTAGACATTTCTTAAGACTTAAAAAACAAAGAGGTGTTGTTGATTAACTCTAAATACATTACTAATCATACGAGACTGCAATCATTGAATGAATCCCAAGAAATGTCTCGTAAGGCTTTAACTTAAATATAGAAACATTAATAAGCATGACTGTCATTTCTGTATGAGTTGTATAACTGGACATTTTCTCCTATACAGTATATTTAAAAAGCCAAGTTCATTTGTGTCTGGAATATGATGTTCTTGCACAGCATATTTCTGGAGCCAGGTCTCTCGCTCTCTGCCTCTCTCAGTTCTCCTCAGGTTACCTGTTCCGAGTGTGTCTGTGAAACATTCCTCCTCGTCTCAATGCTCAAATTACACTCAGAAATCCAAGTAGTAATTGCTGTACCTGACTGCTGTACCTGACTGGGGTGTGTGTGTTTCTGTGTGTGTGTGCGTGCGTGTGTGTGTGTGCGTGCGTGTTTTTGCGGCATGTATGCGACTGTCTCTCTCTTTCTCTCTTAGGTTTATATTATCCAGAACCTCCTGGACACCTAGGTCGTCTTCGTCTCTCACTATGGCGACGGTTGTCACCCCGACTGTTGCCCTGGACGACAGCATTGCCCTTAGAAACAGATGGGCCGTCTGGAGGGGCCTGCTCCCTAAAGGACCCCTGAGGCAGTCTAACCTAATGCCTGACCATGAAGGCCCACTGGCCAAGCCATCCAGTCCATTGCCTGACCAAAACTACCACCTCTCTAGAGTGGGGACGTCACGGGGTCGCCGTCATGCCAACGGTAGCGGTGGGCGTGGCCAGGGTCAGCTGATGAGGGTGGGGTGTGTCCTGGGAACCTGTCAAGTTCAGAACCTCAGTCACCGACTCTACCAGCTGATTGGACAGAGTGGGAGACAAGACTCCTCCCCCATCAATCCCCGTAGCCCGCACAGCTACGGCTGAATAACTTTATCAGCAACCAACAAACAGGCACAGTCACTGTTGAATAACATTATCGTCAACCAATATACAGACACAGCTACAGCTGAATAACGTAATCAACAAGCAACACACAGGCAGGGCCACATCTGAATACATTCATGAACAAGACAACAACCTATACACAGACACGGCTAACGGCAGAATGTGGGTCAGATGCAAAGTGGTGGAAGGAACTTAGAGTTTTAAGTGCTGACTGTGGGTAGGGTGGAAGGAACTTAGAGTTTTAAGTGCTGACTGTGGGTAGGGTGGAAGGAGGTCTGTAATACCTTGTTGTTCAAGTCATTATTCCTGTCCCCAATGAGCTGAGCTGATCTACAATCCCCCATGATCATCCCTATATTCTTGTGTCTCTAAACTCTCAATTTCAATTATCTCTCTCTCTCTCGTGTCTAGTGAGCTACTTGGTCAAGTGTATTAGAAACCCGTGAAGCACTTTAAAGTAAATACTGTTTTATGTTTGCTATGACTTGAACGTTTAAAGATATGTTGTTTAATTTAAAATTTATTCAAGCTTATTTGTTGTAAATATTTCACTGACTAAACCAGTGAAACGAATGTGGCCGAAATGTTTCCCCAAATGTACATTGTCTGTTTTATTCATCTTAGTCTATATCTTTGTATAAGCTGTCATATTTAATAAAGAGTATGTGTTTAAATGTGTCTTGTGAGTGTGTTGTGTCTGTGTGACAGAGAACCAGCCACCACTTTCCATGTCCACAATAACATTTCCTGCACAAGCTAATCAATGACTACTGTAGATACAGAACACACACATCTGTACTGCTGTCAAGGTCAAAGGTCAGTGTGACAGGAGGTGACCTCGCTCCTCTTGCGTGATCTAGTTCACTGTGACTCATTATTGGGGTCATCACAGCTGCATCGCTGTAGGTCACTTTCTCAATCTCCAATCACCATTAGTGTATAAGGTGGTCCAGGGCTGCATGGAAACAAGCCTCACACACTGTGGCCTCTAGTCTGTGTGCGTGCGTACGTCCAGTATCCTTCTTTCTCAGTCTCTGATAAAATACTGCTGACAGATCAATACCATAGACATAAAGATACTCTGATAGAATACTGCTGACAGATCAATACCATAGAGATAAATATACTCTGATAGAATACTGCTGACAGATCAATACCATAGAGATAAATATACTCTGATAGAATACTGCTGACAGATCAATACCATAGAGATAAATATACTCTGATAGAATACTGCTGACAGATCAATACCATAGAGATAAATATACTGCTGACAGATCAATGATAGAATACTGCTGACAGATCAATACCATAGAGATAAATATACTCTGATAGAATACTGCTGACAGATCAATACCATAGAGATAAAGATACTCTGATAGAATACTGCTGACAGATCAATACCATAGAGATAAAGATACTCTGATAGAATACTGCTGACAGATCTATACCATAGAAATAAAGATAGAATACTGCTGATAGATCAATACCATAGAGATAAAGATACTCTGATAGAATACTGCTGACAGATCAATACCATAGAGATAAAGATAGAATACTGCTGACAGATCAATGCCATAGAGATAAAGATACTCTGATAGAATACTGCTGACAGATCAATAACATAGAGATAAATTAAGGTGTTAGAGCAGGACTTTCGTTCCAGACCAGCACTAACACATTTCAACTGATGCAGCTACTAAATTAAAGTGTTAGAGCAGGACAGGAGCAGAAGCTTCTCTGGGGACAGAATTGAAGACCACTGCTCTATGGGAACCATAATCACAATTCTGCAAGAAATGACTTAAATATGATATCATCGATTTCTCCTATGCTATTTTTATTATTCATGGAACCTATGGCCCAGACAATTTGCCAGTCGAAGGAAATAACATCAATTTACCTAAAATCTAGTGATCACTTCATCTCATTATACGTGGACAGTGTTTTGCTAGACAATGTATCTCAATCGCTTCCAAACGCACTGAAGATCATAGAGAAATTCAGCTTAATCTCAAATTATAAAATGAATCTAACCAAATCAGCCTATTGCCTCTCAAGACCCCAACGGAGGGCTCCACCTCTACTTATGGAATCCTAATCGTTTCCCCTTTAAAATATTTGGGAGTATATATATTTCCTTCCTTAGATAAAACTTTTACAGAATGCCCAAATCAACTCAATCCGACCTCAGTAGATGGACTAACATCCCAGATGCTTTAACCGTCAGAACACCTATTGTCAAAATTAATATATTGGGCTCATTTGAGTGGTAAGGGGTGGCAGGTAGTGGGGTGACAGGTAGCCTAGTGGGTAGAGAGTTGGGCCAGTAACCGTAAAGGTTGCTAGATCAAATCCCCGAGCTGACAAGGTAAAAATCTGTTGTTCTGCCCCTGAACAAGGCAGTTAACCCACCGATCCTATGCTGTCACTGTAAATAAGAATTTGTTCTTAACTGACTTGCCTGGTTAAATAAAGGTAAAAAATATATTAAAAAACATGCACATACACAGCCAACATCTCAAATGGTGACCCCGTGGCCCCATAATAAATCAGTTGTTGACCTCTGACCTTGACAGTAACCTGATCCCCAGTGGTCAAACCCAGATCTCATCAACATGTCTGTTTAACAGGGATATAACCAAAGGAGGTTGGTGGCACCTTAATTGGGGAGGATGGGCTTGTGGTGATGGCCGGAGCAGAATGGATGGAAGGGCATCAAATACATCAAACACATGGGTCCCCAGATCTTCAAAAAGTTCTACAGCTGCACATCGAGAGCATCCTGACTGGTTGCATCACCACCTGGTATGGCAACTGTTCGGCATTCGACCGCAAGGTGCTACAGAGGGTAGTGCTTACAGCCCAGTACATCACTGGGGCCAAGCTTCCTGCCTTCCAGGACCTATATACTAGGCGTGTCAGAGGAAGGCCCACAAAATCGTCAAAGACTCATCACCCAAGTTATAGACTGTTCTTTCTGCTGGCGCACGGCAAACGGTACCGGAGTGCCAATGTAATGAATGTGAAACAGCTAGCTAGTTAGCGGTGGTGCGCGCTAAATAGCGTTTCAAGTGGAGATAAAGAGTAGCAAAATATGTATTTATTACCTAAAGCAACTAAGTATAATAGACAATGGTGTGTGTAATCAGTAATCAGTAGTGTAAGTGAGTGTTTTGCATGCATGAATGTGATAATGCAGGGTGATGAAAGGTGCCAAAGCAAACAAACAAACAAACGGCCACCAAGAACCACAACACAATCTACAAAGGGTGTCTGCATGGAGAGAGTCTCCTCCATGAATGGGGAAGTGGTGTATTTATCCTTGGAGACACCGGGCCCAGGTGTTTCCCATGTAGCTGACGACCCTCCCAACTCCGCCCACCAGCATCCTAATAAGGAAATAACAGAGAGAATACGGCAGACAGAGTGGGAGGGTCGTCACACCACCCCTTCTCCGGGGGCCTAAAAGCAAAGAAAGTTAAAAAAAGATGAAAATAGGTGTGGACAGTGTGTTTGGAAAAATTTAGACCCTGGATTTTTTTCAACATTTTGTTACTTTACAGCCTGGATTAAATTTTTAAAAATAGATGTTCGATCAGGTTTAAGTCTGGCTGGGCCACTCAAGGATATTCAGAAACTTGTCCCGAAGCCACTTCTGTGTTGTCTTGGCTGTGTGCTTAGGGTCGTTGTCCTGTTGGAATGTAAACCTTTGTCCCGAGAGCTCTGGAGCAGGTTTTCATCAAGGATCGCTCTGTACTTTGCTCTGTTCATCTTTGCCTCGATCCTGACTATTCTTCTAGTCCCTGCCACTGAAAAACATCCCCACAGCATGCTGCTGCCACCACCATGCTTCACCGTAGGGATGGTGCCAGATTTCCTCCAGACGTGATGCTTGGCATTCAGGCCAAAGACTTCAATCATGGTTTCATCAGACCAGAGAATCATGTTTCTCATGGTCTGTGAGTCTTTGGGTGCCTTTTGGTAAATTTCAAGCTGGCTGTCATGTGCCTTTTACTGAGGAGTGGCTTCCGTCTGGCCACTCTACCATAAAGGCCTGATTGGTAAAGTGCTGCAGAGATGGTTGTCCTTCTGGAAGGTTTTCCCATCTCCACAGAGAAACTCTGGAGCTCTGTCAGAGTGACCATCGGGATCTTGATCACCTCCCTGACCAATGCCCTTCTCCCCTGATTGCTCAGTTTGGTCGGGTGGCCAGCTCTCAGAAGAGCCTTGATGATTCCAAACTTCTTCCATTTAAGAATGATGGAGGCCACTGTGTTCTTGGGGACCTTCAATGCTGCAGACATTTTTTGGTACCCTTCACCAGATCTGTGCCGTCGAAACAATCCTGTCTCGGAGCTCTACGAACAATTTCTTCAACCTCATGTCTTGGTTTTTGCTCAGACATGCACTGTCAACTGTGGTACCTTATATAGATGTGTGCCTTTCCAAATCATGTGCCTTTTCAATTGAATTTTCCACACGTGGACTCCAATCAAGTTGTAGAAACATCTCGAGGATGATCAATGGAAACAGGATGCAACTGAGCTCTATTTCAAGTCTCATAGGAAAGGGTCTGAATACTTATGTAAATAAGGTATTTCTGTTTTTATTTGTAATACATTTGCAAAAATGTCTAAAAACCTGTTTTCCCTTCATCATCATGGGGTATTGTGTGTAGATATACAGTGCCTTCAGAAAGTATTCAAACCCCTTGACTTTTTGCACATACATTTAAAATGGATTAAACTGAGGTTTTGTGTCCTTAGTCTTCACACAATACCCCATCATGTCAAAGTGGAATTATGTTTTTAGTCATTTTTACAAATGAGTTAAAAATGAATAGCTGAAATGCCTTGAGTCAAGTATTCAACCCCTTTGTTGTGGCAAGTATAAATAAGTTCAGAGGTAAAAATGTGCTTAACAAGTCACATAATAATTTGCATGGACTCTGTGTGCAATAATGGTGTTTAACATGAACCCCACACATAAAATTAACTGTATGGTCCCTCAGTCGAGTAGTGAATTTCAAACACAGATTCAACCAGAAAGAACAGAGAGGTTTTCCAATGCCTCGCAACGAAGGTAAATGGGTACATTGGTTTAAAAAAAGGCAGGAAGGCTGTACAGAATAAAAATATTCCAAAACATGCATCTTGTTCGCAACAATGCATTAAAGTAAAACGGCAGAACATTTGTCAAGGCAAGTAACTTTTGTCCTGAATACATAGTGTTATTATTGGTGAACAATATTAGGACCAAAGTGTAGTTTACATTGTTTAAGGGATATATCGGTGAAGGTCACCTCTACCAGGGCAATAAGAGATACCATATGTCTCTCTATACTCAGCCAAGGGGACGGAAGAATCATGTCTAAACCAATTTAGAATAGGGCAAAATGCTAGTGCCTGGAAATACAATTTATCGTTTGATACGGATAGTCCTGTTCATTTTATCCAGGAGAGCTTAGCTTGCCAACACAAACATCCCTGATTTATTTGATTTATATGTTTGGTTGTAGGCCCACCACTTTTAACAACAATTCTGAGTAGTCTGTATGTTTTGACACTTCCCGGGAACCGCCAAGTCTGACAGCAAAGAAATCTCCAGTCCTTCCCAGCTCAAAGGTGTGCTTACTGCACCCTGTGTTGCGTGGTGACTTCTCGAAGTTGTAGCAGCTCAGCCATTGTTGCTGTGGCACTTCAGGGAGTCTTGGGTCATCTGATCACAGGATAATTCCCCTTGGTAGCCCCAATTGAGAGCCCAATCTTCTCAACACTTCTCTCTGAAGCTTTGGGATGTCAATGTAGTCATTTGTAGTTTTCAATGCATAGACACTTCACCTTCGAGGCTTGCTATTGTAGAGTCTTCTTTAGCTGAAAGATATAACAACATTTGATTACTTTGTCTATAGAATTGTATTACTATCAGTGCAGAAATGTAGTGTGTAGAGCACCAAATGAAAATATAACAGCGATAACATGTATTATATTGTATTGAGTTCTAGTAAATGTAATTGTTTTAGTTTTACATCATACAAATCATTTTCACAATCTAGAGGACAACTCACACTTACATCATGTTGCCCTACACATTCTCCAAGGCTGGATGATGGTTACAAAGGTTGTAGTCAAGTGCTGCCAGTAGGGTTCCAGCCTCAGGCTGGAGAAGGGAAAGCAAACTGTCTACATGAGTATGTGATTCTGGAATGTCTCCAGCTCCGATTTTAGACCTAGATCTGGGTAGGCCTACTCCAGTCCTCAGGGGCCTGATTGGTATCATCCATCCCCCAGCCCTATAACTGTCACACCTTATTAAACTAATTGCATTCTAAACTGAAGATGATAAGTTGATTATTGGAGTCAAGCTAGCTGGGGCAAAAGTGTCACCAATCAAGCCCCCGAGGACTGGTCACAACATGTAGACTTGTTTACGTGCTGCTGTGCAGTTTGTTGGTAACCTTACTTTGCTACCTGCCAATATTACGTTTTTTACTTTTTAATTATGGATTTATATTTACATTTTATCCCTCGCTCAACTTTTTCATTCAACTTTTTCACCCCGGATGCTTTATCTGGACATGGTTCGTCAGGACCTCCAACAGCCAAAGCTAAGTAGTAACATTAACATTATGCCCTCTAATTGCAGTCACTGTACTCATAATACAGGAGAACGATCACCTTACGGCGAGGATAGCTGTGCTGCAAGCCCAGCTTCAGACATAATCGTTAGTCAAGGGTAATTTAAGTGTAGGATAGGATGAAACAGCGTCTGTGCCACCAATAAGTACAGATAGTAGTATAAATCCCCTCGCACAGTCCCTGCAGCAGAACAATTTTCTCATGGCTTCTGGAAGGAAATGCTGTAGGAATGCTCAACTGGTGTCGCTCATTCAGCCGACAGAAACTTTCAACCAGTTCTCCAACGTTGAAAGTCAGGTCAGAGTCTGAGCCTTCTCTGGTCTTTCCTCCTCCAGTTACGGGGTCTGAGACACTGAAGATTCGCACCATTAGCTCTGACAAATTGAAAACCCTAGTCATTGGCGACTCCATTACCCTCAGTATTAGACTTAAATCGAATCATCCAGCTATCATACTCTGTGTACCAGGGGGCAGGGCTACCGATGTTAAGACTAATCTGAAGATGGTGCGGGCTAAAGCTAAAACTGGCGAGTGTAGAGAGTATAGGGATATTGTTATCCACGTCAGCACCAACGTTGTTAGGATGAAACAGTCAGAGGTCACCAAGCGCAACATAGCTTCAGCGTGTAAATCAGCTAGAAAGATGTGTTGGCATCGAGTAATTCTCTCTGGCCCCCTCCCAGTTAGGGGGAGTGATGAGCTCTACAGCAGAGTCTCACAACTCAATCGCTGGTTGAAAACTGTTTTCTGCCCCTCCCAAAAGATAAAATTTGTAGATAATTGGCCCTCTTTCTGGGACTCACCCACAAACGGGACCAAGACTGGCATTCTGAGGAGTGATGGATGGAGTCCTAGCTGGAGGTGTGTTCTCATCTCATCTACGAACATAGACAGGGCTTTAACTCCCCTATGAGATAGGGTGCAGTCCAGGCAGCAGGCTGTTAGCCAGCTTAGTGGAGTCTGCCACTAGCACAGTCAGTGTAGTCAGCTCAGATATCCCCATTGGGACCGTGTCTGTGCTTCGATCTTGGTTGGGCAAAACTAAACATGGCGGTGTTCGCCTTAGTAATCTCACTGGATTAAAGACCTCTTCCATTCCTGTCATTATTGAAAGAGATATTGATATCTCACATCTCAAAATAGGGCTACTCAATGTTAGATCCCTCACTTCCAAGGCAGTTATAGTCAATTAACTAATCACTGATCATAATCTTGATGTGATTGGCCTGACTGAAACATGGCTTAAGCCTGATGAATTTACTGGGTTAAATGAGGCAATTACCTCCTGGTTACACTAGTGACCATATCCCCCAGGCATCCCGCAAAGGCGGAGGTGTTTTTAACATTCATAATAGCTTTTTCTGTGGAATAAATATTGTGGATCTTAATGTTTTTCTTCATAATCCTGGACTATTGGACCACCATTTTATTACGTTTGCAATCACAACAAATAATCTGCTCAGACCCCAACCAAAGATCATCAAAAGCCTGCTATAAATTCTCGGACAACCCAAAGATTCCTAGATGCCCTTCCAGACTCCCTCCACCTACCCAAGGACGTTAGAATACAAAAATCAGTTAACCACCTAACTGAGGAACTCAATTTAACCTTGCGTAATACCCTAGATGCAGTCGCACCCCTAAAAAACAAACATTTGTCATAAGAAACTAGCTCCCTGAAATACAGAAAATACCCGAGCTCTGAAGCAAGGTTCCAGAAAATAGGAATTTAAATGGCGTTACACCAAACTGGAAGTTTTCCGACTAGCTTGGAAAGACAGTACCGTGCAGTATCGAAGAGCCCTCACTGCTGCTCGATCATCCTGTTTTTCCAACTTAATTGAGGAAGAACAATCCAAAATGTATTTCTGATACTGTCGCAAAGTTAACTAAAAGCACCATTCCCCAAGGGAGATTGGCTTTCACTTCAGCAGTGATAAATTCATTAACTTCTTTGAGGAAAAGATCATGATCATTAGAAAGCAAATTACGGATCCTCTTTAAATCTGTTCATTCCTCCAAAGCTCAGTTGTCATGAGTCTGCACAACACTGCCAGAACCTAGGATAAAGGAAGACAGTTTTTTAATACTATATCTCTTGACACATTGATGAAAATAATCAAGCTGCATACTGGACCCAATTCCAAGTAAAACAACATGAACTTGGCCTTCCTATGTTGAACATAATAAACGGCTTTCTATCCACCGGATGTGTACCAAACTCACTAAAAGTGACAGTAATAAAGCCTCTCTTGAAAAACCAAACCGTGACCCAGAAAATATAAAAAACTATCGGCCTATATCGAATCTCCCATTCTTTTAAAAAATGTGAGAGCTGTTATGCAGCAACTCACTGCCTTCCTGAAGACAAACAATGTATACAAAACGCTTCAGTCTGGTTTTAGACTCCATCATAGCACTGAGACTGCACTTGTGAATGTGGTAAATTACCTTTTAATGGCGTTAGACTGAGGCTCTGCATCTGTCCTCATGCTCCTAGACCTTAGTGCTGCTTTTGATACCATCAATCACCACATTCTTTTGGAGAGATTGGAAACCCCAATTGGTCTACAAGGACAAGTTCTGGCCTGGTTTAGATCTTATATGTCGGAAAGATCTCAGTTTGTCTCTGTAGATGGTTTGTCCTCTGACAAATCAACTGTAAATGTTGGTGTTCCTCAAGGCTCCGTTTTAGGACCACTATTGTTTCACTATATATTTTACCTCTTGGTGATTTAATTCAGAAACATAATGTTAACTTTCACGGCTATGCGGATGACACACAGCTGTACATTTCGATGAAACACGGTGAAGCCCCAAAATTGCCCTGTGTTTCAGACATAAGGAAGTGGGTAGCGGCAAATGTTCTACTTTTAAACGCAGACAAAACAGAGTTCTAGGTCCCAAGAAAGAAGGAGAAGGAGATCTTCTGTTGAATCTGACAGTTAATCTTGATGGTTGTACAGTCGTCTCAAATAAAACTGTGAAGGACCTCGGCGTTACTCTGGACCCTGATCTCTCTTTTGACAAACTTATCAAGACTGTTTCAAGGACAGCTTTGTTTCATCTACGTAACATTGCAAAAATCAGAAACTTTCTGTCCAAAAATGATGCAGATATATTAATACATGCTTTTGTCATTTCAAAGTTAGACTACTGCATTGCTCTACTTTCCGGCTACCCGGATAAAGCGCTAAATAAACTTAATTTAGTGCTAAACATGGCTGCTACAATCTTAACTTGAACCCAAAAATTGTGTCATATTACTCCAGTGCTAGCCTCTGTACACTGGCTTCCTGTTAAGGCTAGGCCTGATTGTAAGGATTTATTGCTAACCTACAAAGCATTACATGGGCTTGCTCCTACCTATTTTTCCGAATTGGTCCTGCCATACATACCTACATGTACGCCATGGTAACAAGACGCAGGCCTCCTTACTGTTCCTAGAATTTCTAAGCAAACCGCTGGAGGCAGGGCTTTCTCCTATGGAGCTCCATTTTCCTATCCATGTGAGAGACGCAGACTCGGTCTCGACCTTTACGTCTTTATTGAAGACTCATCTCTTCAGTAGGTCCTATGATTGAGTGTAGTCTGTCCCAGGAGTGTGAAGGTTAACGGAAAGGCACTGGAGCAAATTACCGCCCTTGCTGTCTCTACCTGCCGGTTCCCCAATCTCTACTGGGATTCTCTGCCTCAAACCCTATTATGGGGGCTGAGTCACTGGCTTACTGGTGCTCTTCCATGCTGTGCCTAGGAGGGGTACGTCACTTGAGTGTGTTAAGTCACTGACGTGTTCTTCCTGTCCAGGTTGGTGCCCCCCCTTGGGTTCGTGCCGTGGGGGAGATGTTTGTGGGCTATACTCAGCCTTGTCTCAGGATAGTAAGTTGGTGGTTGAAGATATCCTTCTAATGGTATGGGGGCTGCGCTTTGGCAATGTGGGTGGAGTTATATCCTGCCTGTTTGGCTCTGTCCGGGGGTATCGTCGGACAGGGCCACAGTGTCTCCCGACCCCTCCTGTCTCAGCCTCCAGTATTTATGCTGCAATATTTTATGTGTCGGGGGGTTAAGGTCCGTCTGTTATATCTGGATAATTTCTCCTATCTTATCCAGTGTCCTAAGTATGCTCTCTCTAATTCTCTCTCTCTCTCTTTCGCCCTCTCTCTCTCTCGGAGGACCTGAGCACTAGGACCATGCCTGAGGACTATCTGGCCTGATGACTCCTTGCTGTCCCCAGTCCACCTGGTCGTGTTGCTGCTCCAGTTTTAACTGTTCTGCCTGTGGCTATGGAACCCTGACCTGTTCACCAAACGTGCTACCGTGTCCCAGACCTGCTGTTTTCAACTCTCTAGAGACAGCAGGAGCGGTAGATATACTCTGTTTATTCTGTAAACTGACATTTACTCCTGAGGTACTGACCTGTTGCACCCTCTACAACCACTGTGATTGTTATTATTTGACCCTGCTGGTCATCTATGAACATTTGAACATCTTGGCCATGTTCTGTTTTAGTTTCCACCTGGCACAGCCAGAAGAGGACTGGCCACCCCTTGTAGCCTGGTTCCTCTCTAGGTTTCTTCCTAGGTTCCGGCCTTTCTATGGAGATTTTCAGAGCCACCGTGTTTCTACACCTGCATTTCTTTGCTGTTTGGGGTTTTAGGCTGGGTTTCTGTACAGCACTTTGTGACATCAGCTGATGTAAGAATGCCTTTATAAATACATTTGATTGATTGATTGATTGGAGTTGACCATCCTAGACCTAGGTCAGAGATAAAACTAACTCAATTTAGAATGCTGTGTTGTGCAGCAGCTGACTAAAAACAGAGCATTCAGATCAAGAACACGGAATGTGCAGTTAAGAACATTTACACGATAACACTTTATGCAACTTTGCAGTATTTTGTTCTTTTGTGTATTTATTTTCTTACATTATTAGCCCAAAACATTTTCTGTGTTATTACATACAGCCAGAAATAACTTTTGGATATCAGAGTGGCGGTAACTCGCCAGCATTTAAAAAAAATGTAACCTTTATTTAACCAGGTAGGCTAGTTTGCAACTGCGACCTGGCCACGATAAAGCAAAGCAGTTCGACACATACAACACAGAGTTACACATGGAATAAACAAACATACAATCAATAATATAGTAGGAAAATCTATATACAGCATGCGGAAATGAGGTAGGATAAGAGAGGTAAGGCAATAAATAGGCCAGGGTGGCGAAGTAATTACATTATAGCAATTAAACACTGGAATGGTAGGATGTGCAGAAGATGAATGTGCAAGTAGAGATACTGGGGTGTAAAGGAGCAAGATAAATAAATAAATAACAGTATGGGGATGAGGTAGATTGGATGGGCAATTTACAGATGAGCTATGTACAGATGCAGTGATCTGTGAGCTGCTCTGACAGCTGGTGCTTAAAGGTAGTGAGGGAGGTAAGAGTCTCCAGCTTCAGAGATGTTTGCAGTTCGTTCCAGTCATTGGCAGCAGAGAACTGGAAGGAGAGGCGGCCAAAGGAAGAATTGGCTTTGGGGGTGACCAGTGAGATATACCTGCTGGAGCGCGTGCTACGGGTGGGTGCTGCTATGGTGACCAGTGAGCTGAGATAAGGTGGGGCTTTACCTAGCAGAGACTTGTAGATTACCTGGAGCCAGTGGGTTTGACGATGAGTATGAAGCGAGGGCCAGCCAATGAGAGCATACAGGTCGCAGTGGTGGGTAGTATATGGGGCTTTGGTGACGTAACGGATGGCACTGTGATAGACTGCATCCAATTTGTTGAGTAGAGTGTTGGAGGCTAGTTTGTAAATGACATCGCCGATGTAGTGGGCCAGTCTCCACATAACCTGTACAAAAGTGACCTCACGTACCAATGCCCATACACAGACTAAACCCAGTCTCACACTGGGAGGCCAGAAGAACGAGGGCGCCCTCTGGGGGTCACTAGTCTGAAATGCATTAATGGTAATGGACTGGCCTATTGTTTTATAAGGATTGGATTGTTATTTTAAAATGAAGTTTTCCTCAACTCTAAAAGTGCTCTACATTATACAGAGGTAACCCATCCATCACCATATCCATATGGCTACAACAGAGCAACAAGCTGCACTGCTAGACTCAATCTCAATGCCATACATGATGATAGGGATATGTATTTAGCTAATTATAAGGACGCCCCTATGGTGGGTGACCATATAGATGTGTACAGTGATGATAGACTTATCTATGCTACTGAGCCAACCAGTTGCTTTTGACTGCTGTACAATAATGTCAAACTAATTCAACTGTAGTGACTCTCTAGCCTCATACAACCCTCCTAAAATCTTGTGAGGTTACATTCTGTTTCGCTACACGAGAGCACAGTGTTCAGGATGGTCTTGGATCAGGCTAGTTTAGCTATCATTCCACTCATTTCCACTGCTGTCATGCTAAACATCTCAGACTGAAAAATCAATGAATGTGAGCTTTGAAGTACAGATTGTTTGCTCAGTCTCCGTCTGACATAGTAATACAGATATGGTACGTCACAAGCCCCTCCACACACACACACAAAAACACATTTACAAACAAGACTTGGGTGTAAAGAGGGGTCAGGGGGTTGGTGTGGACAAGGGCAGACAAACTGATACAGTATATACAGGCACTAGCCTTTTGGGGGCCCTATTTGGTTGAGGACCCCCCCACCTCGCGGCAAAACATTTTAGTGTCCCTCCTCTTGATGGTGAATAACATTCTTTAAATTAAAGTTCCTATTCTTCAGTTTATATATTTTTGTCAAAGTGCAGAGAGAAAATGTGGCAATTTGATTACAAAAGCATTGCCATTTGACTCACTGCCATTGAGCATATAGGAAAAATGTGTTTTACAGCTAATTTCCTGAAATTCTACCCATTTTTCCATTTGTAGGAGAGACATTTTTGCAGTTTTAAAGCTAATTTCCACAAATTCTACACATTTGACCATGACTTATGTCATGTTAATATTATACTGTATCTGAGTGAGAATGACTAACAAAATTAATGAGTGCCCCCTGGAGGTCAGCTGGCTAGACAAAAAAATGATCAAAAAATGTGCCACAATCATGGCTAATTGTCAGCTAATTGATTGACTGGTATAAAAAGAGAAACAATTCTGATGCACAACCAAATTCGAAATTGCACCTGGAGTATTTAAACTATTCTTACTTTCAACAGTAAGTTGAGACCCTAACTTGAGTTCCTTTTTGGGGTCCCTACGTGACCTTATGTTGCTTATGCCCTGAATACAGATGCACAGTAAATGTAGACAGAGTTGGGGGGTAGTGAACTACATGTTGTTCAGCTAGCAATTTAACTACAGTAGCAGTCAAAATTTGACACACCTACTCATTCAAGGGTTTTTCTTTATTTTTTTACTATTTTCTACATTGTAGAATAATAATGAAGACATCGAAACACATATGGAATCATGTAGTAACCAAAAAGTGTTAAACAAATCAACATTTATTTTATATTTGAGATTCTTCAAAGTTGCCACCCTTTGCCTTGATGACACCTGTACACACTCTTGGCATTCTCTCAACCAGCTTCATGAAGAATGCTTTTCCAAAACAGTCTTGAAGGACTTCCCACATATGTGACTCACCACCTAGATTCAGTCTTATGTATCAAAATGTGAAATTGTGTTTTTTTACATTGGATAAAAGTAGACTCAGAGCTACAAAATGCTTTATCATACACTGCATTTGTGGGACAATGGGAAAGTAATTCTGCTTTAAAAATCCTTTGAATCACCTTTGAATGTTTTGATATCTAGTGAAGAGCTCTTCTTTGTCTACACCCATTCAGCATCGTTCACACCCTCTTAAGCTTTAGCCCCACCCATCTCGTTTCGCTCTCGGAGCTTCACATTTGACGCTCTGGCAGATGATTTGTTTACCTCTGGACAACATGACAACAGCCTAACCAGCTCTGCTGGCAACAATTTCATTACGCTTTTTTTGCAGACGTTTACTGACATCGGCCATATTCAACGGGTGTTGTACACACGTCCTGTAACACACGTCATGTAACGTTAGCTATCGAGCCAGCCAGCTAACATTAGGCTCTAACTAGAAAAGCAAACAGCTCTGGGAAATGAATAATAACGCCAGCTAGGGAGCCAGCCAGCTAACTAGTTAACAGTACACTCTAGCTTGAAATGAAACCACTTTCTGTCAAAATTAGAAACTTGTAATATCTGAAATTGTAGCTAGCTAATGCTAGACAATATTACCTGTGTACGTTATCATGCATGATGGACCGGTCTCCCTGTCAGGAATGTCATACCACGGTTGCCCTTAGTTTGAAGATGTAATCATCATACTCTAATTCCAATGATTTCAAAACTTCATCCTCCAGAAAGTGGAGAGCAACACTTATGCAGCTCCACTATACAATAAACATTTTAAAAAGCTGCATTCGACAGGATTACCAACACAGACTGGTGTTAATTTAATCTGGTAACAATTTTAAACATAGTTTGTGGATTAGATGAATAACAGTAATCAGATTAATGAAAGTAAAGTCACGACACTACTCAGTGAAAAATGATCATATCTAAATCTGAAATGTCATGTACTACACATAGCAAAATCAGCAAAATGCTGATGTGGCATGTGACAACTTGATTTTTGAAAGTCTTATATCTTGAAAACTTGATTGCTGACATGCAAAACGTTTTGGGACCGTATCAACAGTGGACTAATGAAATAAATACCAAAATATAGTTTTTGAGTAGATTATTCCTTTAACATCTGACTCCAGAGTGAACTGTTCTTGCAATGTGTAGTCCATGACATTTCAGATCATTTTTCATCTGAGTAGTGTCGTGACTTTACTTTCATTAATATGATTACTGTTATTCATCTAATCCACAAACTATGTTTAATTGTTACCCAATTAAATTAATAACATAACAATGAACTCATTAAGAATTTGGAACACCACAAGAGCGGTTCTTTAAAGAGTTACCATCTCCAGAATTAAACTCAAATTAAACTCTAAAGGTCTTTACCTATTATATCCATAAACAGTCAACTCATTAATCATAACATCGTATCATATCATTCTGAACAGTAGTAACCTCCTGCATTTGCAAAACCCCCACCCCTACTTATGATTCAGTACTACACAAATTTGTTAAATTATTTATTTACTAGCTAACTAAATGGTAACACAGGATAAACATACACTCTTAATACAGTAGAAAAAGGTCCCTAGTGGACTGCCAAAATATGCCAGCTTGTTACAAAAGAGATGGAGAGGGAGGAAAGAGATAAATACTTTGGTACATTTAGAAATGACTCTCACAGTAACCATATATTTTGCACACGAACCACTGTCCGTTTGGAGTAAGAATTCATGAATGTATTTACATGTAAATGTCGTTTCGTCGTGTAGTCCTGAACAGAACTACAGAGTGGATTTTCTTCCATTTGCTCCTGAAGCTGCCGCTTTGAAGATAGGCTAGCCAGCCGTGTAGATGGTTCCCATTTGGGTGATGAGAGTAGTAGAATATGATGGTTTGAAGAGAGTAGTAGAATGGTCCCACTTAAATGAGCTTTTCTAGATACTTTACATAGGACAGCTAATCAGCCGTACCAGTGTTGTCCGAGAGGTGACGTTATTGTCTCTACCTTGTGTTGAGATGTCAGTGTTCAAACCACTTTGGACATGAGCTGCAGCTCTCTCTGGTCTAATATGTTAATTCTTAACCCTTAATTTTATACAGTTCTTCAAAAGGGGTGAACATCATGCGAAGAAACAGTGAATGTGCAAAAAGCCAGACATCCCACCACTCAACAGATAACACAGAGACAAACACGCACACACCATCTGGATCCTCACAGGGCAGTCATGACAGTCCCCTCTGGTGGGTACAATCTTGGTAGGATTCTGCAAGTTGCAACCCACCACAGGAATGACGCGGGATGTCCTGGTTGTGGATCGTCGTTCCGGAACCGTCGTACGGTTGTCCAGGCCAATGGATCTAGGCAGTAACTTAGACAGACGTTAATAATGCACAACACTCACAAAAAACATAATTACATTTCTTCCCCAAATGGGCAGCGTTGTCACTAACTGGTGGTTGTATGGAGGACTTGTTTGTGGCACTATCACTTAAGTGTCAAAGAAAATGAAAATAAAACTAAGAATAAAACACAAACAAAAGGTATACAAAATATAATTACCACACATCTAATTGGACTTTTCTATATACATCCATGGTCTTGGCTAAATGGCTCTATCAATGCATTTTGTCTGCCATATCTAGGACAAGCCTACTTAGCGGTGTGTTGCTTAGGGCTCTATCCTAAGTTGATAACTACATGATAAGTCTACAGCTGTAAGGCACTAGCTTCAGACAGTCTACAGGGGTGACCTATGGACCTCTGGGGAGAAACTGGTGATTAATGTAGCTGTAGAGTCAAAGGGGCTTTAGGGTCTATTTTCAACTTTACCAAGATATATTTTGCTCGGACCCTTAAGTGATCCTAGTAGAAATCCTCATTAAATGATCCGTTGTGCATGTGCATTTATGCTTGCACAAGTCAAGGGCAAGAAAACCAAGTATTCTGGTACGCTACAACCACAACTTACACCGTTTTAGTGGCGATAGGTATGAAGGAGTCTATTTCATAGTTATGTTATCCACGGAGGAGCTAACCTCACAATGGAAGTACTCTATAAGCACTGAACTGGTCGTACGTGGTATGATCTCAGTTCATGACTTCTAATAACTTTCCTCCTGAGTGGATGGTTCTATTGATTAGCAGCATGTATGTTAACCATCAGAGGAGTGTTTTGGAGATTCCCTTCCACGTGTTGCAATCTGAGTGACTACTACTGTCGCTGTTATCAATGGCAATTCAAATTGTTAGGTCTCTAACCTTCTTAATGACTGTAGCTGTACTGACTGTTGCTGGCATTGGTACTGGTACCCAAGGGGACCAGCTATCCTACCGATTTACTCCAAAATGTTATCCTACCGGAACACATGATTAGAGCATTTTACTAGTTGCATTGTAGTTGAGAATACACACCGAATGATTATTGCTACCATTTTTTTCAGAGGTGGAAAGTCCACTGGACTTCTTTTATGACCAGTGTGGGACACCTAAGTGATATCTCAAGATGTATTCTAAGGTTATCACCGTCAAAGAGCTTGTCTCCTCCTCTCTGTTCTCGTGGGGAAATTTACAACTTGATTTGTTTCCTGATTGGGCAGCCTCGTACAGTGTTGCACGTTGTCTCAACCCCCATGGCCTCAACGAGGCTCATAATGGTTCTAGGATAGTAATTCCCCCTTTGTGTCCCCCAGCAGTTGGTATTGATGTCCGAGGCACAAACAAAAAGGTTGGACACTTTGTACGAGTTGTCAGCAGCTGCGTTGTTAGTAGGTTGGCTATGACCTTTCAACCAAATCTCCTGGTGTTTGTGCTTCATAACGCTCAGTGTCGTGGACTGCCATTCACCACAGCGTCCGTGTGTGGCAACCTTTCCAGTACCTGCGAACTGAGATGATATAGCAGTGTTTCACCAGTTGGAATCCCCAGGACTGACACCGTTAGTTTCATTGTAATGGGTTTCAGTCCCCCTCAAAGCAGAAAATATATTGCAAACAGAGTCCACTCTGAACGTTGATGCTTTGTTTCCTGAGACGGCCGCAGTGCTTGCGGAAGTGTCTGAAGGACAAGAGAAGTTAATCTTAGCTACAGTATTGCATGACTCCGAGGAGGGAAGTTGCTGACTCACAGAGACTACTGGCTCAAAATCATAAAAATAATAAGACTATCAGGTTTGCTGATTGAATGTGACGAGATATCGTAATATCGGCTTGAGTCAGATTCTGCAGCAAAAGGTGTTGAAATGTGTTTTTCCCAAGGGGTCCTGTCAACAGATACTCCTTGTGGATGACTGTGTTGCAGCAAGCGTTAGGAGAAGCAAGCGTTAGGAGAAGCAAGCGTTAGGAGACGGCACAGTTACCAGTGACCACAATTGGTTGTTTTTCCAATTCATCAGTGGGACCAAACAAGTAGTATATGTTCAGTTGAGGCTGGTAACATACACAGGGTGAACAAGTGATACGTCTTGGAAGTGTAGTTTCAGAAAGAGTCGCATTGTGAGAGGTGAGTCTGATAGTCTGGTAGTCTGATTGAAACCTCAAAGTTTAATGTCGCATCGTTCTGTTTTTAACCCACGTTTAGCTGGGTTTAAAGCCCTTTTTAGATCATTGAACAATGTTTGAGAGATGAGCGATATTGTCGAGCCCGAATCAATGAGCCCATCATGGGTTAAGCAGTCCTCCAGGACTGTTTTGAGGTATGGCCTCTGAGTTGCGTTGTGTGGTCATATTCCCCACAAAGTGGAGTGATTGTTCGCAATGGTGTGATGTGTAATTTGTGTTCATGGTGAAAACAAATCGAAATATCAGAGTTTGAGTGGAATTGGCTATTGCAATGTTATTTACATTGTGCATCGCAACATTCGTATCTGAGACTATAGTCAAAGCCCATGGGCTTGTTTCTCGACCGAGCGGGCCCTGGATAGGGCTTCGAGTGAGAGCGGGAGTAATTTGGTCGTTTACATCCGTGCAAATGGTGTTAATTTCTGCGTACCTGTTCTCTGGCAATACCAAGCCAAGTCATGATAACTTAACTATTTCCGCTTTGTCAATTTTTTGTAACTTTCGTACTTCTCTTAGCAAAGCTTCTAGAGAACATTGGTTTATGTTTTCAGTGTCATTGAACACTTTGTTACACTTGTGCTCTGACAATTTGTGTGGGTTGGTGCAGTAACGTAGTGATCAGGTTTATTGTAGCGGTAGTCATTTTGCTGGCAAGGTACTTTATTATAGTTATTTAGACCATGGTGGGTATTTCATGGGTTTGTGGTAGATACCGTTGTTGTGCGTCATCTCTCAACGCTCCTATCCCTGACAACGCATCCTCTACCTGAAGTGAGTGCTCCTGTTCAATATTGAAAACCGAGCTGTCAGGGCTCTTAGCATGTCTCACTTTTCATGCCTCAAAAGCTATCCTCGCAAGCTCTCTGAATTCTGAGATTGGCAAACCAACGTGGGCTGTAGGGCCCAAGTAGTTAATGAAGTGGGGATACATGTTCGACAGAAACATTTGTTTCAATGGTAATAGCTCTTCCATTCCTGTTTCAGTGAGTAGGCCAAAGTAAGCTGAATGAAGCCTATGATAGTATGCTTGTGGGTGTTCATTACAAGCTTGTTTGACAGTGTTAGCCAGCAAGATGTCGTGTTTGCGTGCCGCAGAACCACTGAATTCTATTTTCAAAGACGTGGCAAGTTTTGCGTAGTAGTTTTGAACATGTTGCTGTTGTTAACGGATTAACCCTTGCCACGTGTCTATTTGACGTTTGCTTCAACAGGTAAAGTCTGTCTGTACCTGTAGCATTCGGGTACCTATCCAACACGTCCTCTATGTCTGCTAAGAATGTTCCAGTGTCATTTGGCTTCCGTGGATGGGGGTCAAATGTGTGGAAGTTTTTGACGATTTTGTCAAGGCGCTCCGTGCCATGTGCGTGGAGAGGTTTGGCTTCATCCTGTGGGGAATTTTGGGCCGAAAGGCCAAGAGGAGAAGCCAAACATTGGCTTTATTGGCGAGGAAGCACCATATTACTCTGTGCCGAATGGCCAAGATGAAAAGACTGAGGGACCCCTGAGAGAGGTAAAGTCTGAAACCTTCTGTCGTAGTCCTCACTCCTTTGTGTACCAAGCTCCAGTTGTGAGCTTGGTTGCTTGGTTAGGTAGTCACGCTAAAGCGCGTGACTGTTCTTGAGTTCCTCCAGATGGTACCTAAGGGTGGTATTCTGCTGCATAGCAGAGTCCACTTGGGCGCTTAGAGTACTTCTTTTAGAAATGTGAGTGTCACACTTGCTCTGTTCCGCCTCATACTTATCTGTCACGGTTTGTAGGTGGAGGTCTTGAATGCGGCGCGAGAGATTCAGTGATGAGATTTCCTCCTCTTGCTTAGAGATAATTTTGTTCACATTGGTTCTCTCATCATTCATTTGGTCAGCGACTTCAATGAGTTCCGCTGTTTTGTCACAACTGTTATTTATCTAATCAACTATGTTTAGTTGTTACCCGATTAAATTAACCATGTAACAATGAACTCATTAGGAATTTGGGGCACCACGAGATCAGTTCTTTAAAGAGTTACCAACTCCCGAATTAAACTCTAAAGGTCTTTACCAATTACATCCATAATCAGTCAACTCATGAATCAAACCTCGTATCATATCATCATTCTGAATGGTCATAACCTCCTGCATCTGCAAAAACCCCAGCCCTACTTATGATTCAGTACTACCGCCCCGTAGCACTCACTTCCGTCATCATGAAGTGCTTTGAGAGACTAGTCAAGGACCATATCACCTCCACCCTACCTGACACCCTAGACCCACTCCAATTTGCTTACCGCCCAAATAGGTCCACAGACGATGCAATCTCAATCACACTGCCCTGACCCATCTGGACAAGAGGAATACCTATGTGAGAATGCTGTTCATCAACTACAGCTCGGCATTTAACACCATAGTACCCTCCAAGCTCGTCATCAAGCTCGAGACCCTGGGTCTCGACCCCGCCCTGTGCAACTGGGTACTGGACTTCCTGACGGGCCACCCCCAGGTGGTGAGGGTAGGCAACAACATCTCCACCCCGCTGATCCTCAACACTGGGGCACCACAATGGTGCGTTCTGAGCCCTCTCCTGTACTCCCTGTTCACCTACGACTGCGTGGCCACGCACGCCTCCAACTCAATCATCAAGTTTGCGGACGACACAACAGTGGTAGGCTTGATTACCAACAACGACGACATGGCCTACAGGGAGGATGTGAGGGCCCTCGGAGTGTGGTGTCAGGAAAATAACCTCACACTCAACGTCAACAAAACTAAGGAGATGATTGTGGACTTCAGGAAACAGCAGAGGGAACAGCCCCCTATCCACATCGATGGAACAGTAGTGGAGAGGGTAGCAAGTTTTAAGTTCCTCGGCATACACATCACAGACAAACTGAATTGGTCCACCCACACAGACAGCATCGTGAAGAAGGCACAGCAGCAGCGCCTCTTCAACCTCAGGAGGCTGAAGAAATTTGGCTTGTCACCAAAAGCACTCACAAACTTCTACAGATGCACAATCGAGAGCATCCTGGCGGGCTGTATCACCGCCTGGTACGGCAACTGCTCCGCCCACAACCGTAAGGCTCTCCAGAGGGTAGTGAGGTCTGCACAACGCACCACCGGGGGCAAACTACCTGCCCTCCAGGACAACAACCACCCGAGCCACTGCCTGTTCACCCCGCTATCATCCAGAAGGTGAGGTCAGTACAGGTGCATCAAAGCTGGGACCGAGAGACTGAAAAACAGCTTCTATCTCAAGGCCATCAGACTGTTAAACAGCCACCACTAACATTGAGTGGCTGCTGCCAACACACTGACTCAACTCCAGCCACTTTAATAATGGGAATTGATGGGAAATTATGTAAAATATATCACTAGCCACTTTAAACAATGCTACCTAATATGTTTACATACCCTACATTATTCATCTCATGTGTATACGTATATACTGTACTCTATATCATCTACTGCATCTTTATGTAATACATGTATCACTAGCCACTTTAACTATGCCACTTTGTTTACATACTCATCTCATATGTATTTCTGTACTCGATACCATCTACTGCATCTTGCCTATGCCGCTCTGTACCATCACTCATTCATATATCTTTATGTACATAATCTTTATCCCCTTACACTGTGTATAAGACAGTAGTTTTGGAATTGTTAGTTCGATTACTTGTTGGTTATTACTGCATTGTCGGAACTAGAAGCACAAGCATTTCGCTACACTCGCATTAACATCTGCTAACCATGTGTATGTGACAAATACATTTTTATTTGATTTACACAAATTGGTTTAATGATTAATTTACTAGCTAACTAAATGTTAACACAGGATAAACATACACACTTAATACACATGAAAAAGGTCTCTAGCAGACTGACACAATATGGCAGCTTGCTACAAAAGAGATAGAGGGGGGGGAGGGGCAGAGAGGGACAGAGACATAATAATTCTGTACATTTAGAAACTACTCTCACAGTAATCATCTACTTTGCACACGAACCGCAGCCTGTTTGGAGTAAGAAATCATGAATGTATTTACATGTAAATGTCTTTGTTCGTCGTGTATTCCTGAACAGAACTATAACGTTGATTTCCCTTCCATTTGCTCCTGTCGCTGCCTTTTTGGTTCCCATTTGAGTGATGAGAGTAGTAGAATACGATGGTTTAAAAAGAGTAGTAGAATGGTCCCACTTAAATGAGCTTTTCTAGATACTTTACTAAGGACAGCTAATCAGCTGTACCCGTGATTGTCCGGAGAGGTGACGTCATTGTCTCTACCTCGTGTTGGGATTTCAGTTTTCAAACCACTTTAGACATGAGCTGCAGCTCTCTCTGGTCTAATATGTTAATTCTTAACCCTTAATTTTATACAGTTCTTCAAAAGGGGCGGTTCGTAAGGCTGACACGCTCTCTGACCTCACTCAAGGGGGCAGTGACTTGTACAAAGTTATAGAAACAATTTCCACTTATAGTTTGTCAGATCACATCCCTCTCTTAACAAAAACATTTTCATAATTTTTCATATTTCATACACAATGTAGAGTATGGACACTTTACACATATAGTGTATATACTCTTCAAGTTAGTGTATTTCCTTTATAACATTTTTTAATGATATCACAAAATAACAACCCAAATGACAGTGTTCTTTTAGGTCATCTCTGCCCATTCCCAGATACTATGTTAGAAATGTTGTTTCATTATTCGCTTTAGAACATGTTAGAGTTTCAGCGAGAAAACGTCTGTGAAACAAAGGCACATTCCTGTGTGAATTTGGAGAGGGAGATCGCTGAAAGGTCTAATCCTTGATTTACAACAGGGTGTGAACTGTCAACACCCCACCAGCTCCCTCCTCACCCCTCTGTGGGTGAGAGGGTTTGGCCGAAGTCATCTACTGCAAAGCTGATCTGATCCACCTGGATCCTTACAGGACAGTCACGACAGTAGTTTGGATGTAGTGAACTACTTTTCAAATTAACTTTAGTTAAGTAAACTATCTGTAGAAAAAAAAATGTTTGTATTATTTCTTACATTGTCAGCCCAGAAAATCTTAAGTGTTATTACATACAGTCGGGAAGAACTTTTGGATATAAGACGTCAACTTACCAACATTACAACCAGGAATACGACTTTCCTTAAGTGGATCCTTTGTTCGAACCACCACCCAGGACATTGGATCTAATCCCAGAGGCCGACCCAAAACAACGTAGCCGCAGAAGAGGTAGACGGAGCGGCCTCCTGGTCAGACTTTGAAGGCGTGTACACCACCCACCGCTTCCGAGTACATTACTTGTCAATGTCCAGTCTCTAGACAACAAGGTGGATGAAATTAGGGCAAGGATTGCCTTCCAGAGAGACATCAGAGATTGTAACATTCTGGATACGGGATACGTTGTCGGAGTCGGTACAGCTACCGGGTATCTCCATGAGTCGCGCCGACATAAATAAACATCCCTGTGGGAAGGCGGCAGCCCGGGGGTGTATGCCTCATGATTAATGACTCATGGTGTAAGCATAACAACATACAGGAGCTCAAGTTCTTCTGTTCAACTGACCTAGAATTCCTTACAATCAAATGCCGACCATATTATCGCCAAAGAGAATTTTCGTCAGTTATCGTCACAGCTGTGTATACCCCCCCCCCCCCCTCAAGCAGATACCACGACGGCCCTCAAGGAACTAAACTGGACTCTATGTAAACTGGAAACTATATATATATATCCTGAGGCTGCATTTATTGTAGCTGGGGATTTTAACCAAGCAAATCTTGAGAACAAGGCTACCTAAATTCTATCAATATATCTATTGCAGCACTCACGTGGGCAATTCACTTGTCCACTGCTACTCTAAATTCGACAATGCATACAAGGCCCTCCCTTCGGCAAATCTGACCATGACTCCATTTTGCTCCTGCCGTCCTACAGGCAGAAACAAACAGGATGTACCCATGACTAGAACCATTCAATGCGTGTCTGACCAATCGGAATCCATCCTTCAAGATTGTTTTGATCACAGGGACTAGCAAATATTCCAGGCAGCCTCAGAGAATAACATTGATTTATACGCTGACTCTGTGAGTGAAAGTGCAGTGGAGTTGTTGTACCCACTGTGACTATTAAAACCTACCCTAACCAGAAACCGTGGAAAGATAGTGGCATTCGCGCAAACTGAAAGCGCGAACCACCGCATTTAACCATGGGAAGATGGCTAGGAATATGGCTGAATATAAACAGTGTAGTTATTCCCTCCGTAAGGCAATCAAACAAGCTAAATGTCAGTACAGGGACAAAGTGGAGTCGCAATTCAACGGCTCAGACATGAGACGTATGTGGCAGGGTCTACAGGCAATTACTGACTACAAAAAGAAAACCAGCCACATCACGGACACCGACGTTTTGCTTCCAGACAAACTAAACATCTTCTTTGCCCGCTTTGAGGATAATACAGTGCCACCGACGCAGCCCGCTACCAAGGACTGCTGGCCCCTCTCCTTCTCCGACGTGAGTAAGACAATTAAACGTGTTAACCCTTGCAGGGCTGCTGGCCCAGACGGCATCCCTAGCCATGTCCTCAGAGCATGCGCAGACCAGCTGGCTGGTGTGTTTACGGACACATTCAATCGCTCCCTATCCCAGTCATTAAGCTTGAGGATCTGGGTCTCAACTCGGTCCTGGACTTCCTGATGGGCCTCCGTGAGGTGGTGAAGATAGGAAACAACATCTCCACTTCGCTGATCCTCAACACTGGGGCCTCACAAGGGAGTACAGGAGGAGGCTGAGCACGCACCCTTGTGAGGCCCCAGTGTTGAGGAGCGAAGTGGAGATGTTGTTTCCCCATCTTCACCACCTGACGGCGGCCCTTCAGGAAGTCTAGGACAGAGTTCAGACCCAGGGCCTCAAGCTTAATGATGAGCTTGAAGGGTACTATGGTGTTGAATGCTGAGCTTTAGTCAATGAACAGCATTCTTACATAGGTATTCCTCTTGTCCAGATAGGATAGGGCAGTGTGATGGCGATTGCAGGGTGCGTTCTCAGCCCTCTGCTGTACTACCTGTTCACCCATGATTGCGTGGCCATGCACGCCTCCAACTCAATCATCAAGTTTGCAGATAACACAACAGTAGTGGGCTTGATTACCAACAACGACAAGACAGAGAGGAGGTGAGAGCACTTGGAGTGTGGTGTCAGGAAAATAACCTCACACTCAATGTCAACAAAATAAAGGAGATGATCGTGGACTTCAGGAAACAACAGAGGGGGCACCCCCCTATCCACATAAACTGGGCAGTAGTGGATAAGGTGGAAAGTTAAGTTCCTTGGCATACACATCACAGACAAACTGAAATGGTCCACACAGACAGTATGGTGAAGGTGGCGGCACAGTGCCTCAGGAGGCAGATTTTTTTTTTTTTTAAGGGGTGGATCAGCTTAATATTGCGGAAAGAATTGTCAGCATCATATCCAACCCCCCATATATTTTTTGGGTAAATATATATATCCATATATATACACGTATCTATATAGATATAAAGTGGCAGTAATAAAGCCTCTCTTGAAAAAGCCAAACCTTGACCCAGAAAATATAAAAAAAACTATCGGCCTATATCGAATCTTCCATTCCTCTCAAAAATTTTAGAGAAGGCTGTTGCGCAGCAACTCACTGCCTTCCTGAAGACAAACAATGTATACGAAATGCTTCAGTCTGGTTTTAAACCCCATCATAGCACTGAGACGGCACTTGTGAAGGTGGTAAATTACATTTTAATGGCATCGGACCGAGGCTCTGCATCTGTCCTCGTGCTCCTAGACCTTAGTGCTGCTTTTGATACCATCGATCACCACATTCTTTTGGAGAGATTGGAAATTGGTCTACACGGACAAGTTCTGGCCTGGTTTAGATCTTATCTGTCGGAAAGATATCAGTTTGTCTCTGTGAATGGTTTGTCCTCTGACAAATCAACTGTAAATTTCGGTGTTCCTCAAGGTTCCGTTTTAGGACCACTATTATTTTCACTATATATTTTACCTCTTGGGGATGTTATTTGAAAACATAATGTTAACTTTCACTGCTATGCGGATGACACACATTTCAATGAAACATGGTGAAGCCCCAAAATTGCCCTCGCTAGAAGCATGTGTTTCAGACATAAGGAAGTGGATGGCTGCAAACTTTCTACTATTAAACTCGGACAAAACAGAGATGCTTGTTCTAGGTCCCAAGAAACAAAGAGATCTTCTGTTGAATCTGACAATTAATCTTAATGGTTGTACAGTCGTCTCAAATAAAACTGAAGGACCTCGGCGTTACTCTGGACCCTGATCTCTCTTTTGAAGAACATATCAAGACCATTTCGAGGACAGCTTTTTTCCATCTACGTAACATTGCAAAAATCAGAAACTTTCTGTCCAAAAATGATGCAGAAAAATTAATCCATGCTTTTGTCACTTCTAGGTTAGACTACTGCAATGCTCTACTTTCCGGCTACCCGGATAAAGCACTAAATAAACTTCAGTTAGTGCTAAATACGGCTGCTAGAATCCTGACTAGAACCAAAAAATTATCATATTACTCCAGTGCTAGCCTCTCTACACTGGCTTCCTGTCAAATCAAGGGCTGATTTCAAGGTTTTACTGCTAACCTACAAAGCATTACATGGGCTTGCTCCTACCTATCTCTCTGATTTGGTCCTGCCGTACATACCTACACGTACGTTACGGTCACAAGACGCAGGCCTCCTAATTGTCCCTAGAATTTCTAAGCAAACAGCTGGAGCCAGGGCTTTCTCCTATAGAGCTCCATTTTTATGGAACGGTCTGCCTACCCATGTCAGAGACGCAAACTCGGTCTCAACCTTTAAGTCTTTACTGAAGACTCATCTCTTCAGTGGGTCATATGATTGAGTGTAGTCTGGCCCAGGAGTGGGAAGGTGAACGGAAAGGCTCTGGAGCAACGAACCGCCCTTGCTGTCTCTGCCTGGCCGGTTCCCCTCTTTCCACTGGGATTCTCTGCCTCTAACCCTATTACAGGGGCTGAGTCACTGGCTTACTGGGGCTCTCTCATGCCGTCCCTGGAAAGGGTGCGTCACCTGAGTGGGTTGATTCACTGTTGTGGTCATCCTGTCTGGGTTGGCGCCCCCCCTCTTGGGTTCTGCCGTGGCGGAGATCTTTGTGGAGTATACTCAGCCTTGTCTCAGGATGGTAAGTTGGTGGTTGAAGATATCCCTCTAGTGGTGTGGGGGCTGTGCTTTGGCAAAGTGGGTGGGGTTATATCCTTCCTGTTTGGCCCTGTCCGGGGGTGTCCTCGGATGGGGCCACAGTGTCTCCTGACCCCTCCTGTCTCAGCCTCCAGTATTTATGCTGCAGTAGTTTATGTGTCGGGGGGCTAGGGTCAGTTTGTTATATCTGGATGACTACTTCTCCCAGTACTTCTGTCCTATTCGGTGTCCTGTGTGAATCTAAGTGTGCGTTCTCTAATTCTCTCCTTCTCTCTCTCGGAGGACCTGAGCCCTAGGACCATGCCCCAGGACTACCTGACATGATGACTCCTTGCTGTCCCCAGTCCACCTGGCCATGCTGCTGCTGCTTCAGTTTCAACTGTTCTGCCTTACTATTATTCGACCATGCTGGTCATTTATGAACATCTTGGCCATGTTCTGTTATAATCTCCACCCGGCACAGCCAGAAGAGGACTGGCCACCCCACATATGCTTTCTCTAATTCTCTTTCTTTCTCTCTCTCTGAGAGGACCATGCCCCAGGACTACCTGACATGATGACTCCTTGCTGTCCCCAGTCCACCTGGCCATGCTGCTGCTCCAGTTTCAACTGTTCTGCCTTACTATTATTCGACCATGCTGGTCATTTATGAACATTTGAACATCTTGGCCATGTTCTGTTATAATCTCCACCCGGCACAGCCAGAACTGCTGGTCATTTATGAACATTTGTCTTGGCCCAGTCAGAGGACTGGCCACCCCACATATGCTTTCTCTAATTCTCTCTTTCTTTCTCTCTCTCTGAGGACCTGAGCCCTAGGACCATGCCCCAGGACTACCTGACATGATGACTCCTTGCTGTCCCCAGTCCACCTGACTGTGCTGCTGCTCCAGTTTCAACTGTTCTGCCTTATTATTATTCGACCATGCTGGTCATTTATGAACATTTGTACATCTTGGCCATGTTCTGTTATAATCTCCACCCGGCACAGCCAGAAGAGGACTGGCCACCCCACATAGCCTGGTTCCTCTCTAGGTTTCTTCCTAGGTTTTGGCCTTTCTAGGGAGTTTTTCCTAGCCACCGTGCTTCTACACCTGCATTGCTTGCTGTTTGGGGTTTTAGGCTGGGTTTCTGTACAGCACTTTGAGATATCAGCTGATGTACGAAGGGCTATATAAATAAATTTGATTTGATATACATACTTTTTTTATTTTTAGAATTTCTTTATTATTCCCCGCAAACCCTACCACCCATCCCCCAATTGGAGTAAACTAATAAACAATAACCCTCAGGCTTCTACCTTCAGTTTATACATCATATACACATTTTACAGACAATCTATTTTACAATAGTTCTATTTTGTTTGTTTTTAGTCCTTCCTCTATTTCGGATGTCCATCCAGTTTGATTTATATTTGTAACGGCTATTTCACAACATTTCTGAACCTATATACATTTTACAGACCCCGTATTGGTTATCTTGTTATTAGTCCCACCCTTCAGCTCCATTCAACCCCTCCCATCGATCTCTCAACATCCTCCATTTTGGATTTCTATTTGCCATATATTTTCAACTGTGCTGTGATGCTTCACAAAAGTACTGAACCTTTCTAATCTCATAGCTTCTACAGATTGTAAAGTAAAAATAAACATTTTTGCTAAAATAATTATTATATTATTGATTGATTGACTATGGCTTTTCAAATCACCCATTATTGCTATCTGCAGCGTTAGTTCTAGGCAAATGTTGCAATTCTTCAGCCATTCCTGGACCTGTGACCAAAAACGAGCTACATATGGACAATAACAAAATAAATGATCTAATGACTCCTCACAGCAGAATCTGCAGAGCTGGAAAAGATTGTATCCCCATATACAGTGGGGAGAACAAGTATTTGATACACTGCAGGTTTTCCTACTTACAAAGCATGTAGAGGACTGTAATTTTTATCATAGGTACACTTTAACTGTGAGAGACAGAATCTAAAACAAAAATCCAGAAGATCACATTGTATGATTTTTAAGTAATTAATTTGCATTTTATTGCATGACATAAGTATTTGATCACCTACCAACCAGTAAGAATTCCGGCTCTCACAGACCTGTTAGTTTTTCTTTAAGAAGGTCTCCTGTTCTCCACTCATTACCTGTATTAACTGCACCAGTTTGAACTCGTTACCTGTATAAAAGACACCTGTCCACACACTCAATCAGACAGACTCCAACCTCTCCACAATGGCCAAGACCAGAGACCTGTGTAAGGACACCAGGGATAAAATTGTAGACCTGCACAAGGCTGGGATGGGCTACAGGACAATAGGCGTAGCAGGCAAGCAGCTTGGTGAGAAGGCAACAACTGTTGGCGCAATTATTAGAAAATGGAAGAAGTTCAAGATGACGGTCAATCAACCTCGGTCTGGGGCTCCATGCAAGATCTCACCTCGTGGGGCATCAATGATCATGAGGAAGATGAGGGATCAGCCCAGAACTACACGGCAGGACCTGGTCAATGACCTGAAGAGAGCTGGGACCACAGTCTCAAAGAAAACAATTAGTAACACACTACGCCGTCATGGATTAAAATCCTGCAGCTCACGCAAGGTCCCCCTGCTCAAGCCAGCACATGTCCAGGCCTGTCTGAAGTTTGCCAATGACCATCTGGATGATCCAGAGGAGGAATGGGAGAAGGTCATGTGGTCTGATGAGACAAAAATAGAGCTCCACTCGCCGTGTTTGGAGGAAGAAGAAGGATGAGTACAACCCCAAGAACACCATCCCAACTGTGAAGCATGGAGGTGGAAACATCATTCTTTGGGGATGCTTTTCTGCTAAGGGGACAGGACGACTGCACCGTATTGAGGGGAGGATGGATGGGACCATGTATCGCGAGATCTTGGCCAACAACCTCCTTCCCTCAGTAAGAGCATTGAAGATGGGTTGTGGCTGGGTCTTCCAGCATGACAACGACCCGAAACACACAGCCAGGGCAACTAAGGAGTGCCTCCGTAAGAAGCATCTCAAGGTCCTGGAGTGGCCTAGCCAGTCTCCAGACCTGAACCCAATAGAACATCTTTGGAGGGAGCTGAAAGTCCTTATTGCCCAGCGACAGCCCCAAAATCTGAATTATCTGGAGACGGTCTGTATGGAGGAGTGGGCCAAAATCCCTGCTGCAGTGTGTGCAAACCTGGTCAAGAACTACAGGAAACGTATGATCTCTGTAATTGCAAACAAAGGTTTCTATACCAAATATTAAGTTCTGCTTTTCTAATGTATCAAATACTTATGTCATGCAATAAAATGCAAATTAATTACTTAAAAATCATACATTTTACATCATTTACATTTAAGTAATTTAGCAGACGCTCTTATCCAGAGCGACTTACAAATTGGTGCATTCACCTTATGACATCCAGTGGAACAGTAGTGCATCTAAATCTTTTAAGGGGGTGAGAGGGATTACTTTATCCTATCCTAGGTATTCCTTAAAGAGGTGGGGTTTCAGGTGTCTCCGGAAGGTGGTGATTGACTCCGCTGTCCTGGCGTCGTGAGGGAGTTTGTTCCACCATTGGGGGGCCAGAGCAGCGAACAGTTTTGACTGGGCTGAGCGGGAACTGTACTTCCTCAGTGGTAGGGAGGCGAGCAGGCCAGAGGTGGATGAACGCAGTGCCCTTGTTTGGGTGTAGGGCCTGATCAGAGCCTGGAGGTACTGAGGTGCCGTTCCCCTCACAGCTCCGTAGGCAAGCACCATGGTCTTGTAGCGGATGCGAGCTTCAACTGGAAGCCAGTGGAGAGAGTGGAGGAGCGGGGTGACGTGAGAGAACTTGGGAAGGTTGAACACCAGACGGGCTGCGGCGTTCTGGATGAGTTGTAGGGTTTAATGGCACAGGCAGGGAGCCCAGCCAACAGCGAGTTGCAGTAATCCAGACGGGAGATGACAAGTGCCTGGATTAGGACCTGCGCCGCTTCCTGTGTGAGGCAGGGTCGTACTCTGCGGATGTTGTAGAGCATGAACCTACAGGAACAGGCCACCGCCTTGATGTTATTTGAGAACGACAGGGTGTTGTCCAGGATCACGCCAAGGTTCTTAGCGCTCTGGGAGGAGGACACAATGGAGTTGTCAACCGTGATGGCGAGATCATGGAACGGGCAGTCCTTCCCGGGAGGAAGAGCAGCTCCGTCTTGCCGAGGTTCAGCTTGAGGTGATGATCCGTCATCCACACTGATATGTCTGCCAGACATGCAGAGATGCGATTCGCCACCTGGTCATCAGAAGGGGAAAGGAGAAGATTAATTGTGTGTCGTCTGCATAGCAATGATAGGAGAGACCATGTGAGGTTATGACAGAGCCAAGTGACTTGGTGTATAGCGAGAATAGGAGAGGGCCTAGAACAGAGCCCTGGGGACACCAGTGGTGAGAGCACGTGGTGTGGAGACGGATTCTCGCCACGCCACCTGGTAGGAGCGACCTGTCAGGTAGGACGCAATCCAAGCGTGGGCCGCGCCGGAGATGCCCAACTCGGAGAGGGTGGAGAGGAGGATCTGATGGTTCACAGTATCGAAGGCAGCCGATAGGTCTAGAAGGATGAGAGCAGAGGAGAGAGAGTTAGCTTTAGCAGTGCGGAACGCCTCCGTGATACAGAGAAGAGCAGTCTCAGTTGAATGACTAGTCTTGAAACCTGACTGATATGGATCAAGAAGGTCATTCTGAGAGAGATAGTGGGAGAGCTGGCCAAGGACGGCACGTTCAAGAGTTTTGGAGAGAAAAGAAAGAAGGGATACTGGTCTGTAGTTGTTGACATCGGAGGGATCGAGTGTAGGTTTTTTCAGAAGGGGTGCAACTCTCGCTCTCTTGAAGACGGAAGGGACGTAGCCAGCGGTCAGGGATGAGTTGATGAGCGAGGTGAGGTAAGGGAGAAGGTCTCCGGAAATGGTCTGGAGAAGAGAGGAGGGGATAGGGTCAAGCGGGCAGGTTGTTGGGCGGCCGGCCGTCACAAGACGCGAGATTTCATCTGGAGAGAGAGGGAGAAAGAGGTCAGAGCACAGGGTAGGGCAGTGTGAGCAGAACCAGCGGTGTCGTTTGACTTAGCAAACGAGGATTGGATGTCGTCGACCTTCTTTTCAAAATGGTTGACGAAGTCATCTGCAGAGAGGGAGGAGGGGGGAGGGGGAGGAGGATTCAGGAGGGGAGGAGAAGGTGGCAAAGAGCTTCCTAGGGTTAGAGGCAGATGCTTGGAATTTAGAGTGGTAGAAAGTGGCTTTAGCAGCAGAGAGGGAAGAGGAAAATGTAGAGAGGAGGGAGTGAAAGGATGCCAGGTCCGCAGGGAGGCGAGTTTTCCTCCATTTCCGCTCGGCTGCCCGGAGCCCTGTTCTGTGAGCTCGCAATGAGTCGTCGAGCCACGGAGCGGGAGGGGAGGACTGAGCCGGCCTGGAGGATAGGGGACATAGAGAGTCAAAGGATGCAGAAAGGGAGGAGAGGAGGGTTGAGGAGGCAGAATCAGGAGATAGGTTGGAGAAGGTTTGAGCAGAGGGAAGAGATGATAGGATGGAAGAGGAGAGAGTAGCGGGGAGAGAGAGCGAAGGTTGGGACGGCGCGATACCATCCGAGTAGGGGCAGTGTGGGAAGTGTTGGATGAGAGCGAGAGGGAAAAGGATACAAGGTAGTGGTCGGAGACTTGGAGGGAGTTGCAATGAGGTTAGTGGAAGAACAGCATCTAGTAAAGATGAGGTCGAGCGTATTTCCTGCCTTGTGAGTAGGGGGAAGGTGAGAGGGTGAGGTCAAAAGAGAAGAGGAGTGGAAAGAAGGAGGCAGAGAGGAATGAGTCAAAGGTAGACGTGGGAGGTTAAAGTCGCCCAGAACTGTGAGAAGTGAGCCGTCCTCAGGAAAGGAGCTTATCAAGGCATCAAGCTCATTGATGAACTCTCCGAGGGAACCTGGAGGGCGATAAATGATAAGGATGTTAAGCTTGAAAGGGCTGGTAACTGTGACAGCATGGAATTCAAAGGAGGCGATAGACAGATGGGTAAGGGGAGAAAGAGAGAATGACCACTTGGGAGAGATGAGGATCCCGGTGCCACCACCCCGCTGACCAGAAGCTCTCGGGGTGTGCGAGAACACGTGGGCAGACGAAGAGAGAGCAGTAGGAGTAGCAGTGTTGTCTGTGGTGATCCATGTTTCCGTCAGTGCCAAGAAGTCGAGGGACTGGAGGGAGGCATAGGCTGAGATGAACTCTGCCTTGTTGGCCGCAGATCGGCAGTTCCAGAGGCTACCGGAGACCTGGAACTCCACGTGGGTCGTGCGCGCTGGGACCACCAGATTAGGTGGCCGCGGCCACGCGGTGTGGAGCGTTTGTATGGTCTGTGCAGAGAGGAGAGAACAGGGATAGACAGACACATAGTTGACAGGCTACACAAGAGGCTACGCTAATGCAAAGGAGATTGGAATGACAAGTGGACTACACGTCTCGAGTGTTCAGAAAGTTAAGCTTACGTAGCAAGGATCTTATTGACTAAAATGATTAAAATGATACAGTACTGCTGAAGTAGGCTAGCTGGCAGAGGCTGCGTTGTTGACTATGTAGGCTACCTGGCAGTGGCTGCGTTGTTGACACTACACTAATCAAGTCGTTCCGTTGAGTGTAATAGTTTCTACTGTGCTGCTATTCGGGGCTAGCTGGCTAGCTAGCAGTGTTGATTACGTTACGTTGCGTTAAAAGAACGACAATAGCTGGCTAGCTAACCTAGGAAATCGCTCTAGACTACACAATTATCTTTGATACAAAGACGGCTATGTAGCTAGCTATGTAGCTAGCTACGATCAAACAAATCAAGCCGTTGTACTGTAATGAAATGAAATGAAAAATGTGATACTACCTGTGGAGCGAAGCGAAATGCGACCGGGTTGTTGAGTGCGGAAGTTCTGTTCGGTAGACGTTGGCTAGCTGTTGGCTAGCTAGCAGTGTCTCCTACGTTAAGGACGACAAATAGCTGGCTAGCTAACCTCGGTAAATTAAGATAATCACTCTAAAACTACACACTCTAAACTACACAATTATCTTGGATACGAAGACAGCAAAGACAACTATGTAGCTAGCTAACACTACACTAATCAAGTCGTTCAGTTGAGTGTAATAGTTGTGCTGCTAATCGGTAGACGGTGGACGTTAGCTAGCTGGCTAGCTGCAGGGCAGATAGCAGTGTAGACTGCGTTAGGACGACGAAATACGATAATTACGCAATTATCTATGATACAAAAATGGCTATGTAGCTAGCTAAGAAGAAATTGCTAAGATTAGACAAATCAAACCGTTGTACTATAATGAAATGTAATGAAATGTAATACTACCTGCGGACCGAGTGCGGATGTGACCGCTCGCTCCAACCCGGAAGTTGAGAAATCCAATGTGATTTTCTGGATTTTTGTTTTAGATTCCGTCTCTCACAGTTGAAGTGTACCTATGATAAAAATCACAGACCTCTACATGCTTTGTAAGTAGGAAAACCTGCAAAATCGGCAGTGTATCAAATACTTGTTCTCACCACTGTATATATACACTGAGTCTACAACCCACACAAGTGGCTCAGGTAGTGCAGCTCATCCAGGATGGCACATCAATGCGAGATGTGGCAAGAAGGTTTGCTGTGTCTGTCAGCGTAGTGTCCAGAGCATGGAGGCGCTAAAAGGAGACAGGCCAGTACATCAGGAGATGTGGAGGAGGCCATAGGAGGGCAACAACCCAGCAGCAGGACCGCTACGTCCGCCTTTGTGCAAGGAGGAGCAGGAGGAGCACTGCCAGAGCCCTGCAAAATGACCTCCAGCAGGCCACAAATGTGCATGTGTCTGCTCAAACGGTCAGAAACAGACTCCATGAGGGTGGTATGAGGGCCCGACGTCCACAGGTGGGGGTTGTGCTTACAGCCCAACACCGTGCAGGACGTTTGGCATTTGCCAGAGAAAACCAAGATTGGCAAATTCGCCACTGGCGCCCTGTACTCTTCACAGAAGAAAGCAGGTTCACACTGAGCACGTGACAGACGTGACAGTCTGGAGACGCAGTGAAGAACGTTGTGCTGCGTGCAACATCCTCCAGCATGACCAGTTTGGCGGTGGGTCAGTCATGGTGTGGGTTGGCATTTCTTTGGGGGGCCGCACAGCCCTCCATGTGCTCGCCAGAGGTAGCCTGACTGCCATTAGGTACAGAGATGAGATCCTCAGACCCCTTGTGAGACCATATGCTGGTGTGGTTGGCCCTGGGTTCCTCCTAATGCAAGCCAACCTCATGTGGCTGGAGTGTGTCAGCAGTTCCTGCAAGAGGAAGGCATTGATGCTATGGACTGGCCCGCCTGTTCCCTAGACCTGAATCCATTGAGCACATCTGGGACATCATGTCTCGCTCCATCCACCAACGCCACGTTGCACCACAGACTGTCCAGGAGTTGGCGGATGCTTTAGTCCAGGTCTGGGAGATCCCTCAGGAGACCTTCCTCCACCTCATCAGGAGCATGCCCAGGCGTTGTAGGGAGGTCATACAGGTACGTGGAGGCCAGACGCACTACAGAGCCTCATTTTGACTTGTTTTAAGGACATTACATCAAAGTTGGATCAGCCTGTAGTGTGGTTTTCCACTTTAATTTTGAGTGTGACTCCAAATCCAGACCTCCATGGGTTGATAAATTTGATTTCCATTGATCATTTTTGTGTGATTTTGTTGTCAGCACATTCAACTATGTAAAGAAAAAAGTATTTAATAAGAATATTTCATTCATTCAGATCTAGGATGTGTTATTTTAGTGTATCAATTCATAAAGTTTTGCGTATCAATTCATAAACCATGTGCCATGGAATGGGTACATCAAATCTCTTTCCAACTATTTTGCAATTTATATGGCACAGCTGTCAGTTTTTTGGTCCTTAAATTAAATTGGTATATGTTCTTATTTTATCACACTTTTCTTTAACCATTTAATGTTCTTTAATACAGGGCCGACAAGTTTAATACAAGTTCCTTACGTTTTCCCCGTTATACTTGCTTCTTCCATTTTTGTGGTAATGCTGCAATTAGTTGGTTGTAATTTTGGGAAGAGCAAAAATTACAACAACAAAAAATTATGCCCTCAACCGCAAGGCTCTCCAGAGGGTAGTGAGGTCTGTACAATGCATCACCCGCGGGCAAACTACCTGCCCTCCAGGACACCTACAGCACCCGATGTCACAGGAAGGCCAAAAAGATCATCAAGCACAACCACCCGAGCCACTGCCTGTTCACCCCGCTACCATCCAGAAGGTGAGGTCAGTACAGGTGCATCAAAGCTGCAACCGAGAGACTATAAAACAGCTTCTATCTCAAGGCCATCAGACTGTTAAACAGTAATCACTAACTCAGAGGCTACTGCCTACATACAGACTCAAATCATTGGCCACTTTAATAAATGGATCACTAGTCACTTTAAATAATGCCACTTTAACAATGTTTACATATATAACTCATCTCATATGTATATACTGTATCTTATACCATCTATTGCATTTTGCCTATGTTGCTCGGCCATCGATCATCCATATATTTAACTGTACATACATATTCTTATTCCATCCGTTTAGATTTGTGTGTACTAGGTAGTTGTTGTGGAATTGTTAGATTACTTGTTAGATATTACATTACAGCACTATCAAAACTAGAAGCACAAGCATTTCGCTACACTAGCATTAACATCTGCTAACCATGTATATGTGACCAATAAAATGTGATTATCTTAAGGGTAGATTTAGTATAGCTTAATTTCTTCCAAGTGTGAAGTAATTAGTAGATTCGTAAATAATATTTTCAGAGTAGCTTCCCAACACTGAATGTAGAAAAGGCTTAATTTGGTAACCTCACGTTACCTGGGGTAATACAGTTCAAGCAGGCATTCACTGTCTCTTCGCATGAACTTTCACCTCTGGTTCTCTCTCCATTCCTCTTTTTCAAGCATCAAAAATGTATGTTTTTATTCTGTTTGTTTTGTTGTTTGTTCTGTTGGAAAAAAGCCAGACATTCCATCACTCAACAGGGTGCAGCGGTCTAAGGCACTGCACCTCAGTGCTAGGGGCATCACTAAAGACCCTTGTTTGATTCCATGCCAGGCTGTATCACAAACGGCCGTGATTGGCAGTCCCATAGGGCGGCGCACAATTGTCCCAGCATCGTCCGGGTTTGGCCGGGGTACGCAGTCATTGTAAATAAGAATTTGTTCTTAACTGACTTGCCTAGTTAAATAAAGGGTTAAAAGAATTATGGTAAATAACGGAGACAAATACGCACACAAACACAACTCTCAAGACCAGCCCAAACCAGATACCTGTTGATCATAGTTAAGGACTCACTGTTCTCTCAAGGAAAACAAACACGCTCTCACACACGTACACACAGAGTAGTCCAGCCAGATGAACCCCGTTAGTTTAACTCCGCCCCCACTGAGATAACGACTATCACTACCTGTATGCTGTGAGGGTGTATGACATAAGTGTTAAACCAGAGGGGTATATACAGGACAGGGTCTGGGGTTGCACTTTAGAGGAGCCAGCAGACCCATACTTACTCATAACCGAATGGACTGACGGACTGACCTCACCATGAGGGTCGTCAATATTGTACGTATGACTGTAGAAAAGTAGAAAAAATATATTTAGCTATTACAGATGTAGGATCTTCACTTGATCAGCCTGTTGCAGGAAAACTTTCCTGTAATGCAGGAAATGTAAAGGTTTAAAAAGGCTTCTGAAGTTTTTAATTTACACTGACATTTCAGACTTGATTTTCCCTTACGAAAAATGCATCAAGGTCTACAACATTAATATAATATAATTAATATAACCCACACAATGCCTGTTTCTGCAGGATTGTTGTAGCAAATGTGTCTGTCTGTATGTGTCTGTCTATCATAAGTTTAACTTGGTGTTATCATGCATCTGATAATCAAATAATATTTTGTGTGATCTACTGCTACAGGTTAAAATTTTGTAGGTCTAATATTTCTATTTGAAACGTTTGGTGTTTTCTATCACATTCACCATGTTAAGATGTGTACTTGACTTTCTTTGTCTGTCCCTCTGTCTGTTTCAGGGTCCAGACCCATCTCTGGCATACCGCCCCATCTTAGACCTGGAGCAGAAAGACAAGGACAAGACAGAATACAGGAATTTTGAGGTCAGCAAAGGAGTATGATTATTTACCTTGGTTGCAACATAATATTACTGTTTTAAGGCTGGTAATCATAATACATCTGTAATGTGTGTATGTAACAGAGCGGGAGTCTGATTGATCGTGTGTATAACACATACAAGCTGATGCACACCAACCAGACCCTGGACTTTGTCAAGCAGAAGGTGAGTCTGTCAAGACAGGTTCAGCACAAATGCAAAATGTGTGTGTGTGTCAGGAGAGCAGGCTACACCAACCTGTAATGTTTAACAAGGAGTGTAACTGTGACTGTTAACATTTAAGATCTTATGTAATATCGTCTAATGCTGCAGATAACATGAACATACCACTCATTAACCTTCCCCACTCCTCCTCTCCTCTGCAGCACTCTGAGTGGTCAGGTTGTGGGCATGCCCAGATGGAGGTGATGGAAGCCGTCATATCTCTGGACCAGCTTGTTGATGAGTCCGACCCTGATGTCGACTTCCCCAACTCATACCACGCCTTTCAGACCGCTGAGGGCATCCGCAGGGAACACCCCCACAAAGGCAAACACACGCACACACACACACACACAAGTACACATGCACACATGGTTCACAACTCCTATCCTTATCTCTCGTCCCTCTCCAGACTGGTTCCAGTTGGTGGGGCTGATCCATGACATTGGGAAGATCATGGCTCTGTCAGGGGAACCCCAGGTGAATGCCTCTCGATGTTACCCTGATACAGGTTGTGATGCTAGGCTACGCTAACAACAGTGGTAAAATGGCTTGTAATGTTAGGCAACGCTAGGCTAACTGCACTGTGTTCCTGTCCTGCAGTGGGCTGTAGTGGGGGACACATTCCCAGTGGGGTGCAGGTTCCAGAATGGCATTGTGTTTCGAGGCAGTACCTTTGCGGACAACCCTGATGACAAAAACCCTGCTTACAAGTACTGTTACACTTCTCTTTTTACCAATCTAAATAATAAAGTCTTATCAAACCCCATCATTCACTGCACAACATGCCGGCTACAAGCCAGCCTGGAGAAGTGTTTACATTATAACATTTAGCAGACACGTATATACAGAAAGTTCATGTGCCATCTTATATACTTAATTTAGATGATAACCTCTTCTTCACCTCATCACCTCTCCCACTGTAGTTCTGAGTGTGGGATCTATAAGCCAAACTGTGGGCTGGACAATGTGCTCATGTCCTGGGGCCATGATGGTGAGTAACACAGAAACATACACACAGTCACCACTGTAAGGCACATGGGCCTGCACAGTAACACTACTGAACTGCTGTCTGTGTTGTTTGTTCCAGAGTATCTCTACAGGGTCATGAAGTTCAACAAGTGCACCATCCCAGAAGAGGTGAGAATTTGGGTCTATGGTTCTACATTAGCAAAGAGAATACAGGTTTACAAAAACTCAGTGATTCTAGTTTAAGACTGCTGATCAGTGTTAACTCACATAAAAGTCTTCACTCCTCTGCTCTCCCTCTCTAGGGTCTGTATATGATCCGATTCCATTCCTTCTACCCCTGGCACTCCCATGGAGACTACATGCACCTCTGTGATGACAAGGACATGCGCATGATTCCCTGGGTTCGCGAGTTCAAGTACGTCTCAACACACACACACTGAAAAATAATTCTCTCTACCCTCTCTGCAGTCAGTTTGACCTCGAACATTTGACCCCTACAGTAAGTTTGACCTCTACACCAAGACCACTGAGCTGCCTGACATAGAGAAGTTGAAGCCATACTACCAGTCTCTCATCGACAAGTACTGTCCTGGGGTACTGAAGTGGTGACACACAGACAGATGGGGCAGCCACACACACCTACCCCAACCTCAAATGTTTCATAAATCAATTAACTATCACAATTCATTTCTTTCCCACCCTCTCTCACACCTTCATAGAGACCATATCCAGCAGCAACACCAAGGCATCTCCTCAGATATGGGTAACACTATTAGCTTTATCTTTATAGCCTTTACCATGTTGTTGTCATCTGTAAGTCAACTACAGAACATCCTAAAAGTGTTGTTTGTTTTTTAGAATGCTGATTACAATTCATATGGTTAATAATGAAGAACCAAATGGATACATTTCCTATCTTTATTATAAATGATACAAAAACATTAACATTATCCATTCATGGATGTGATGTTTTTTCAAACGTGGAAAGACGCTTGGCAGGAAAGTGCAGAATTGGTGATTCAGTACATTATATCTGGCAGCAAAGCAAAGGACCACAGTGGCAAACCAAACACCCTTTAACACACACACACACACACACACACGTAAACATGTACAATGACAAGGAAACTGACAAAAAAAGTTATTTTCTCTTGATTGTAATAATACTACAGATAATTGGAAAACTTTGTCTATTCATTTCAAATAAAGTGATTGTCAAATGTAGAATAAAGCATCAACGAAATTCTTTGGTTAGAAGGTTATTGTTGGCGAAAGGCAGACAAGTAGTCAAGACAGGCAGCTTTCTCTTGAGCACTTGCACAGAGACAGTTAGTGGAAGGGAGGGCTACCAAATCCCGTGTTCAGGGGTCAGGAGAAACTCGTTATTTCTTGAGATAGTCAGTCAACATTCCCCTCTTCTTCTCCGTCCTCTTCTTCTTCCAGTTCATCTCTTACATCGTTCTCTTCTCTTTCACTCTCCTCGTCTTCCCCCCTTCGCTCATCCTCTTCTGCATCAACCTCCTCCTGCTCCTCCTCCTGTCTTTGTCCTAGACCATCTTTGTCGTTGGAATTGGCCTCCTTAGCATCAGGGTGGTGGGGTGGCGCTGTGGGTTTACGTTCAGCCTTGGCTGCAGTAGGTTTGGTCTTGAGTGTAATTTCCAGCTGCAGTCCCCGGAGCAGACAGAGGGTGACACTGCAGAAGAGGAGGCTCCAGAGCAGCAGGGGTGCAGACACACCCCTCACCTGAGAGCGCACCCACTTCACCACCTGGGGCACAGCTGCCTCAGACACACGCCGAGGGAGGGACTTATCCTACACACACACGGGTCAGACACAAGGACATACAGGACTCACACACTTAGTGCTTGCTGAGAACTACAGGTAGTTCATTACAGTGCATTCGTAAAGTATTGACTTTTTGCACATGCTGTTATGTTTATCCTAAAATGGATTAAATAAAAATCCTCAATCTACACACAATACTCCATAATAAAGCGAAAACCGTTTTTTAAAGAATAAAAACTGAAACTTATTTATATAAGTGTTCAGACTCTACGCTATGAGATTTTTAAAAATGTGCTCCGGTGCCTCCTGTTTCCATTGATCACACTTGAGATGTTTCTACAACTTGATTGGAGTCCACAGGTGGAAAATTCAATTGACTGGATAATTTGAAAAGGTACAGAACTGTCTATATAAAATGTCCCACAGTTGACAGTGCATGTCAGAGCAAAAACCAAGCCATGAGGTCAAAGGAATTGTCCGTAGAGCTCAGAGACAGGATTGTGTAGGGACAAATCTGAGCAAGGGTACCAAAACATTTCTGCAGCATTGAAGGTCCCCAAGAGCACAGTGGCCTAAATCATTCTTAAATGGAAGAAGTTTGGAAGTACCAAGACTCTCCCTAGAGCTGGCCACCCGACCAAACTGAGCAATCGGGGGAGAAGAGCCTTGGTCAGGGGGGTAACCAAGAACCCGATGGTCACTGATAAAGATGGGAGAACCTTCCAGAAGGACAACCATCTCTGCAGCACTCCACCAATCAGGCCTTTATGGTAAAGTTGCCAGACGGAAGCCACTCCGCAACTCTTTGGCCTGAACACCAAGCGTCATGTCTAGAGGAAACTTGGCACCATCCCCACGGTGAAGCATGGTGGTGGCAGCATCATGCTGTGGGGATGTTTTTCAGCGAAAGGGACTGGGAGATTAGTCAGTATCAAGGGAAAGATGAACGGAGCAAAGTACAGAGAGATCCTTGATGAAGAGCACTCCGGAGTGCTCAGGACCTCAGACTGGGGCAAAGGTTCACCTTCCAACAGGACAATGACCCTAAGCACATAGCCAAGCCAATGCAGGAGTGGCTTCGGGACAAGTCTCTGAACGTCCTTGAGTGGCTCAGCCAGAGCCCAGACTTGAACACAATCTAACATTTCTGGAGAGACCTTCAACAATGTACTGAGTAAAGGCTCTGAATACTTATGTAAAATGTGATATTATTTTAATTTTAATAAAATGTGCAAAAAAATTCCCCCAATTTTTTATCCCCGTAACTAGGGATGCACAATAGATTGGGTAAACATATCGGAATCGGCCGATATTAGCTAAAAAAAATGCCAACATCGGCCCAATGTCTAGTTTAACACCGGTGTGCAAAACCAATGTCAAAGCTGACATACCTGTGCATACCTATATAACGTAGGTAGATGATATGCAACACTACAATCTGCTACACGTGCAACACTTTCATTCCTAATCTAGACCAAAATGTCTGCTGTGTGGATCGAGGCAGTCAACAAGTCCATCAGTCAATTGAAAGAGTAGGAACATTTCAGCGGGACAACTCAAAGGCAAAATCCATTGTCGGCAAGATAATGGAATTCATTGCCCTTGACAATCAACTGTTCTCTGTTGTGGATGATGTTGGCTTTCGATGACTGGTCAAGCACCGGTACGCACTACCAAGTAGGTGCTATTTTTCAGATGTTGCCCTACTGGAGTTACACAGTATTGTTGAAACACACCCATGAGCCACTTGCTATTAGCTTCACGACTGACATTTGGACCATTGATGTCAGCCCCATGAGCATGCGGAGTCTGACAGCACAGAGGGTCGACGAGGATTTCGATACTGAGGAAAGCCGTATTGCTCAAGAATATGCTGGTTCTCATACCGCTGCAGCCATTTCAATGGCATTTGAGAACATGTTTGAAACATGAACATTCCTGGCTCCATTCGAACAACTGACTCGAGATATAAGCTCAACTGTGTCTGCAGCAGATACCCTGTCATGGCATTGAAATGACTGCTCAACAAAAATGTCAACACAGCCCGTCGGGTTAACTTGGAAAAGTACTCTACTAGAGTCTGTGAACAAGCGATTCGGTGGCGTTCTCTCTGAGCCTCTAATGTCGCCACCATATTCGATGGTAGGTACAAGGACCGCTACTTCGATGCAGACAAGAAACAGGGTTTATGTGAAATGTTACAGACATGGCTGGACAAGATGGAAACGGACACAGTGACAGTGCACACCGAGGAAAATGCCACAGATGAACAGACAGAGCTTTAACTTCACTGCTTGACATGTATGATGAAATTCTGGTTGAGACTAAACAAATTAACAAAACAGCACTGCAAGTAATTGAAAGAAATAGGTTTAGATTTTTGCTGGTAATGGGGACATACGTAAATGCCAACAAAACCTTGTGGTCAGTGTGTTTAAACTATTTAACTGTACTAAAATGCTTAAAAGGCCACTTAAATTTGAAATATCGGTATAGTTTTTTTGGCAAGGAAAATATCAGATATCGTTATTGGCCAAAAATGTAATATCGGTGCATCACTAGCTGTAACGTAACAAAATGTTGAAAAGGTAAAGTGGTCTGAATTACTTTCCAAATGCACTGTACCTTGAGTCCATGCTGGCTAAGCATGCTCTCCAGGAAGGTGTCGCCCAGATACACTGTGGGATAGAACTCCTCTATGTACACCCTCCTCCACCAGCGCTGAGGATACGACCTACAACACACACAATCAAATATGTCTGCTGAGACACTGACTCGCACGTTAAATGATGATTTCGGCATTTCCTCAAAGATGTCGACATTCAGATTATTGCTGCGCAACATGAATCAACTACCTCATCACCCATCTGTTCTCTGTGTGTATGTGTGTGTGAGAGAGTATGTACTAACCCATCAGCTAGTGTTTTAGTGAACCAGTATTTGTAGCGGTGAGCTCTGAGGTATGTGGGAGGCTGCTGGTGGAACGGGTACTGAGACACATCTGACTGGATGAGCTCAATCACTGGAGAGAGAGCGAGAGAGAGGGGCTAACGTTAAGATGTTTTACAATACAGTAAATACAATACAGTTTGTGTTAATGTGGCTGTATTGGCAGTAATGCACTGCCATTAACCTCAAAAAGAAGGAAGTGTGTATACCCTACCGTCCGTCTTGCCCTGCAGCAGTCTGTACATTAGGCTGGTGAACCAGGGAGAGTGCGTATGTGTTCCCAGGGCTGCAAACCACATCTGCCAGTCCAGCCGTGGTTGATGAGGGGTGATGACCGAGGGAGGGGCACTGAGGTTCCCTGGCTTATACATAAATTCTATCTCCTAGAGGGGGAGGAGAGAGAGAGAGGGGTAGGACAATGGAGACAATTAAAGTTGGATGAAAAAAAAAATAGCCTTGGTTAACTTCAGCTTTAAAACAGATTACAGAAACATTACAAATCGGCCAAAAAACACCTCTCCCACACACACACACCCCCTACCGTCCAGGTGACTTTATCCATGGATCCCTCGATGACCACCTCGGGCCGGCCCCCCACCCCAGTCATGCGTCTGAACAGACCGTAGGAGTTGACCAGCTGGTAACGACTGACCGCATCATAACCCTGACGCACCCCCGGCCACACACTGGCATTACTGTCATACTCTATGAAGGTGAATGGGACCTGGACAAACAAACACACACTGGCATTACTGGCATTACTGTCATACTCTATGAAGGTGAATGGGACCTGGACAAAATAACACACACTGGCATTACTGTCATACAATCATACAAACACACACACTCTATGAAGAAGTGAATGGGACCTGGACAAACAAACACACACACTGGCGTTACAGTCATACTCTATGAAGGTGAACAAGAACATGCTGGAACACACAAAGTATGACATGCCTTACCTGAGAGCAGGTACCATTATTCTAGATCAGTGGATCCCAACCAGGGTACTAGGAACCCTGGGGGTACTTGGCCTATTCATAGGGAGTACTTCAGAAGACTCACGAGATGGGGTACTTCAGGGATACTCCAGGCAGAGCTCAATTCAGTTGGTACAGTAAACAAAAAGGGTTGGGAACCACTGTTCTAGAGTGTTCTACTCACCAGACTGATGGCAAACATAGAGACAGCAGCAGCACCAAACACTGTCCACTGGACTGTACCCAAAAACCTCTTGAAGAACCCTTCCACACAGGCACACCTACAGAACACAGACACACATGTAAATACACACACAGCAGTATCCCAAAGCCTCTTGAAGAAACACTCTACACACACCAACACAACACACAGAACAGACCACTTTCCCAGAGAGGTGTGTGTGTGTTACCTGAACATGGAAGAGACTAGTTCCCAGGTGAGAGACAGTAATCCCAGCCAGACCGAGGGGAAGGTGACTGTCTTCAGGAACTGGTTAAACTGGTGGAAGGTAAACACTGAGGAGATAACCAGCAATAACAGTCAAAACAATGATTATCTACTACAGCTGATAACTGACACGCACACACACCTGTCCTGGAGGAGACAGTCCACTTGTCCCAGTTGATCTGCAGGTCAAACCATGTGACCGTTCCGAAGCCAATTAGAGCCCAGACTGCGATCTCCACCACAAACCCTGCCCACCACAACGAGGTACCTGATTGGAGCAGAGACAGAACCAGGGAGTACATGTCACATCCTGCCTCCAGTAAAACTGACTGACTGTCCTTGATGCAAATTACCTACACAGTGTGTATGTGCCGGAGTGTGTGTACCTTGGTTAGGGTTAGGAGTGTATTTCTTGCGTAGCCAGAAGTATATATGCTCGTCATCCAGCAGAGACAGACACATCGTCAGAGTCAGGAGGTTGAAGAAGTTATAGTTTCCAGACAGGATGATCAGCACCTGCAGTACCACCTAAATACCACAGGGGTGAGAGAAAACACTGCACTTCACCTAACCGCCAGAGGGGGAGACAGACCAAGTCCCCAAACTGTTGATGACAAAATGCACAGAGTTAATCTGACCTGCATGTAGAAGGCCCCGAGGCGAAGTCGTCGTAGAGGGCTGAGGAAGAGGAATGGAGCAGCGATCTCAATGGCGAAGGTGGCTACCACAGACAGCTTATGCCACCAGATGGGCAGCTGGTGGGCAAACCAGGCCAAGGGTGTAGGGATACACTGGGTCTCGTAGTGATATGTCAGCGCTAGAGACACACACCACCACATGTTAGAGGCACACATCAACAGGCTAGGGGTGTAGCTACACTGGGCCTCAATGATATGTTAGGGCTAGAGAGAGATGTACACGTTACAGGCCAGAGACGGTGTGATACACTGGGTCTCTGTGGTACATCAGGGGGAGAGAGAAAGACGCTCAGAAACAGCAGTCTGAGTGGCAGTAACATGTCCGATGAGTTTGGTGACCTGCCTGAGCAATTATGCAACACACACACAGCTACCTGTGAGGCCCCACCAGGTAGGGCAGCGGGAGGTGAGTTTGACGATTCCGGAGGCGAACATCAGTCTGAACAGCAGCCAACGGACCAACCAGAAGGTCACAGGGTCGTGCTCCCTGCCCGCTCGCCACCCCCGCAAAGACGTCACCGGGGCGATGAGCACACAGAGGAACCCCGTCTCCAGGAGAAGAGAGTCCCTGGATGCAGTCGCAGAGAATGGGAAAGGAGGAGAAGGGGAGGGAGAATGAGCAAGGTGGAGAGAGTGTTAGGACCCAGAGACTGAGCATGCCCAGACAGGGCTAATGTTGTAGTGTTTTCATCATGATGCTACTATGGTGATGTTGTTATCAATGTGTTATAGTGTTTATAATCTGGCAGTTGCACAGCAGTAGGAGCACCAATCACACATACACATCAGCTGACTGCCAAGACGACTCAGTCTCATACACACACTAACAGCAGTACTGGGGTGTTAATTAACATGCAACCTCAGGGTGGCATTCAGTCTCTGGGTGTGGCAAACACACACGCAACTCACCACTGGAAGTAGAGGAAGACCTGTCCCACCTGGAAATTCAGGCAGAGTCAGAGATCAGGCATACTGTATACTGGCTCCCGCTACAGCAGTGTGTATGTGTGGTATAACTGACCTGGTACATTGACAGGTACATGATCCAGAGAAATAGAAACACCAAGCTGTCTCTGAGTGATTCCAGTACTGTAGCAGCCAGGCTCAGTGCTGCCCCCAGCAGGCAGAGCAGCTCCATGGCAGTCTGGGTGTCAAGACCTAGAATACAGTTTACACTGTTAAGAGTCTATTCGATTTATGATTCAAATGATCAGTTAGTCACAATACATTGCTAAAATGTTGTTTAGGAACTCACCCAGACGTGGTGCGAGCCACAGTAAGGTGGGAGAGGAGAGGAGCTGCTCCCAGAGAGCCTTACCACTGTACCGCAGTTGCCACCGCGCTGGTAACAGACCATCATTTCCATACAGGCCTGGAAAACACACACCTTGTCAACAGGGAGAAGTAGTAACTTGTACTGGAGGTTAACTTTAGGATGTAGTTCCATAGGAGGAAAACCCCTACTAGCCTAACTGAACACCTAGATAACATTTTTATTATATTGGACATTCGGTTCTCTCTCCTCAATAGCTATTGAACCAAGTATGCCATGACAATGAAGATGGTACACTACATGGAAAAAATGTGGACACCTGCTCGTCCCCCCCTTTGCTGCTATAACAGCCCCCACTCTTCTGGGAAGGCTTTCAACTAGATATTGTAACATTGCTGCGGGGACTTGCTTCAATTCAGCCACAAGAGCATTAGTGAGGTCGGGCATTGCTGTTGGGCGATCAGGCCTGACTTGCAGTCGGCACTCCAATTCATCCCAAAGGTGTTCAATGGGGTTGAGATCAAGGCTTAACCCCATCAAACGCACCGATCTTGACAAACTATTTTTGTATGGACCTCGCTTTGTGCACGGGGGCATTGTCATGCTGAAAAAGGAAAGGGCCTTCACCAAACTGTTGCCACAAAGTCGAAAGCACTTAATTGTCTAGAATGTAATTTTATGCTGTAGCTAGGGTTGCAAAGGCTCGGAAACCTTCTGGAAATTTTCCATGGGAAGTTTGATGAATTTTGCTTAAATTCATTAAAAAAAAGTTAGCTTATAACAGTTAACCTTTTTTGTGGGATACACAAGACAATTCTAAGTCTTGTGCAATATTTTGGTTAAACTATTCCCAATTCAATGGAATTGCAACCCTCTGCATGCACCGTGCATTCTTCAATCACATGTGCAGTGCACTCTTCCATCACATGTGCAGCTGACTCAAGATCTTGCACTAATGAGATGCTATTGAGTCCACACTACTACACTGTCTGAGCCAAGGACAACATGCTTTCTGGTAAGTTATGATTACAATACTGGGAGGGGTGAATATATTTTATATGACATGATTTTTTGTTAACTAGTAAATAGTAGCCTACAGCAAAGTGTGTTTAAATCATTTTTAACTTGTTAACAATTTCTGCTAGTTAGTTTTTGCTACCATGCGGGTTTTAGCTTGCTTGAGCCTGCTAACTGAGGAGTGTTCATTCACCTGTTTCCATACATGTTTCTTTTTAAAACTTATTACAAAGGAGTTGTTTAATCAAACTGCTTAACTATTTATCTGTACATGGAATTGTATTTTTCTTATTTTTTACTCATTTGTTATCTAATCTTTACAGGAAAATGCCATGGGCACTATCTAATGTGTGGAGACATTTCACTGCAGCTAATTAGAAGGAAAAGCTGTGTACATTTGCAAATACTGTGTCAAATCATATGTGAAGAATGCAACAAAGATGCAGAATCTGGCCAAATGCATAAAGGGCACTTGCTGATTATTGATAGCATCATCTCATGGTCCTCCTGGACTCTGAAGTGTTTTTGACTCAATGGAGGAACTTGGTCAGAGAAATGCTGATGAAGGTCTTGCTCGAGCTGTGTATGCAACTGGTTCACCTCTGATGCTCACAGGCAATGTGTATTGGAAGAGATTTCTGAATGTTCTTCACCCAGCATACACCCCTCCAACCAGACATGTTTTATCTACTCATTTGCTTGATGCAGAGTTCAACAGAGTTCAAGTGACGGTCAAGCAAATCATAGAGAAAGCAGAATGTATTGCAATCATCTCTGATGGTTGGTCGAATGTTTGTGGGCAAGGGATAATTAACTACATCATCTCCACCCCTCAACCAGTATTCTACAAGAGCACAGACACAAGGGTCAGACACACTGGTCTCTACATTGCAGATGAGCTGAAAGCAGTCAATGACTTGGACCACAGAAGGTATTTGCACTTATGACAGACAATGCTGCGACCATGACGGCTGCTTGGTCTGTGGAGTGGAGGAGCCCTACCGTCACATCACACCCATTGGCTGCAATGCTCATGCATTGAATCTGCTCCTCAAGGACATCATGCCACTGAAAACAATAGATACACTCTACAAGAGAGCCAAGGAAATGGTTAGGCATGTGAAGGGTCATCAAGTTATAGCAGCAATCTACCTCACCAAGCAAAGTGAGAAGAATAAGAGCACCACATTGAAGCTGCCCAGCAACACCCGTTGGTGTCTCCTGGAGGAAGGAGTCTCTCCAAGAAATGGTCATATCACAGTCTGCCGATATGGAAAGCCCCATCAAGAGGATCCTCCTTGGTGATTTATTTTGGGAGAGAAGGGTAAAGCAGCCTGAAACCTAAAGAGGTAGCCATCGCATGGATTGAGGGAGACAATGCCACCCTGTCTGATGTGCCCTGCCCACTTCACTGCTGCTCCAAGCAGAGAAAACTGCAGTTCTGAAATACATCAAAAAGCGTGAAGACTTCTGCCTGAAGCCCATACACGCCACAGCGTACATGTGGGACCCCAAGTACGCTGGCAAGAGCATCCTGTCTGGTGCAGAGATCAACAAGGCCTATGGTGTCATCACTACCGTGTCTCGCCACCTTGGCCTGGATGAGGGCAAGGTTCTTGGCAATCTGGCGAAGTACACTTCCAAGCAAGGGCTTTGGTATGGAGATGCAATATGGCAGTCGTGCCAACATATCTCATCAGCCACCTAGTGGAAGGGACTGAGGCTCTTTCCCCTGTTGCCTCCATCATCTTCCAAATCCTACCAACATCAGCCGCCTCAGAGCGCAACTGGTTCTTGTTTGGGAACACACACACCAAAGCATGCAACAGGTTGACCAATACAAGGGTTGAAAAATTGGTGTCCATCCGGGCAAATTTGAGGCTTTTTGAGCCTGACAACGAGCCATCCTCAACTAGGTTGGAAAGTGACAGTGTAGATGAGGCCTCAGAGTCTGATGTTCTAGAGGTGGACATTGAGGAGGTCCAGGGAGGAGACCTGAGAGGAAGACAACCAAAGCTTTAGTTTCTAGACTATCATTTTACAGATGTATGTTGAAAACGTTTTTGGGAGATGCGATGGATCATTGGGGATCATTCAATATTCCCTTATGTTGTTCAGTGAAATCATCCCATGTGAAGCATCAACTCATTTAATGAAAGTTTAATTCGTAACTAAATAGTTCTCTCTCTCTCTATTGGAAAGATTTAATCATTTGCAATTATGTCTCCATATGATATGGTAAATATATCCAAAGCAAAAAAACATCTACATTTAAATGGTATAAAAATGAATTTGCATATATTCCCATGGAAAGTTTCCACCTCCGAATATTCCCCAAAATGTGCAACCCTAGCTGTAGCATTAAGATTTCCCTTCACTAAAGGCCAAGCCCGATACCATGAAAAACAGCTTCAGACCAATATTAGTCCTCCATCAAACTTTACAGTTGGCACAATAGGTAGCGTTCTCCTGGCATCCGCCAATCCCAGATTCGACTGCAAGATGGTGAAACTTGATTCATCACTCCAGAGAACGGTGTTTCCACTGTTCTAGAGTCCAATGGCGGCAAGCTTCCGCCACTCTAGCCAATGCTTGCCATTGCGCATGGTGATCTTAAACTTGTGTGCGGCTGCTCGGCCACGAAAACCCATTTCATGCTCCCGTCAAACAGTTATCGTGCTGACGTGTCTTCCAGGGGCAGTTTGAAACTCGGTAGCGAGTGTGGCAACAGAAGACAGACAATTTTTACACGCTACGTGCTTCAGCACTCGTCGGTCTCGTTCTGTGAGCTTGTGTGGCCTACCACTTCGCGGCTGAGCAGTTGTTGCTCCTAGACGTTTCCACTCCACAATAACAGCACTTACTGTTGACCAGGGCAGCTGCTATGACTGTACCACAGTCTACTGCCAATGTTGGTCTATAGAGATTGAATGGCTGTGTGCTCGATTTTACACACCTGTCAGCAACGGGAGTGGCTAAAATAGACTAATCCACTAATTTGAAGTGTTGTTGACATACTTTTTGTTTTTATAATAAGATTTGGAATTTAAATCTTCAATAGCTCTTACAGAAAGCGTGCCATGACTATGAAAATTATATATTCAGAATCAGGGGATGAAGAAAATCCACCGCTTATTTTGGGGGGAAATTTCAGCAGTTTTGTTTATGCTTTCAATCTGCATACTTTCAAGAATACTAATTACTACTGCAACTTTCAAGCTGGTAGAGCTACTTCACGAAATGTCTATGCCTCTTGTAGGGTACATTCCTCTCATGCGGTCTGCGTGTAATCGCCGGGGGATGCAGGCAAAATGGATTCTTCCTCTTCTGTGGATGTTATATTAAGGTTAGAAACTAACTTTAAGGTGGTTTACAGCCACCAATTTGACTCAAGCTTGGACCAGAGACAGGGAAGGTTTAAATCCTAATACTCAAAAAATAAATAATTAAATACTACATCCCCTAAAGCTTATATCATTATATTTTTAACACCATTACTCCTTAAATCTAAGAACAACCTCTCCCCTTCCTTCCCATATTGCTGTCACTGAAATAGAATGTGTTCCACTCAATGATTTAATTACATCGTTTTGGGGAGATGTTTGTCCATCTGCCCCAGATTCAGAATATATCATTTTAGTCATGGAACACTTGGTGTAAGAGCTAATTAAAATCATAATAGGATTTCAGATTTCACTTCTTTTTTTTAATCCTCCTGATTCAGAGTATACCATCTTCATAGTCATGGCAAGCTTGGTTCAATAACTACTATTGAGAATATCGAAAATTCATTATAAAACTAAGTGTTCCTTGGTCAGGAAAGTTAAAAAATACTTAAAGATATGTGGCCCGTGTCTAGAGACAGAAAGAAGTCGGGCTAAGTATAATAAAATATAATTAGTGTCTACCGTTATCTGGCTAAAAATACTTAGCTAAACTAGCTAGCAACTGCAACAGAGTAACACGCTTGATAGCTAGCTACAGGGGAACACGTTCCCAATGCAAAAAGCAATGAAACTTGAAATATGTTTGACTTCAAAGTCAAGTACAATGCTATAGGAGGCTAGCTAGCTGGCTAACAGCTGCTAGCATACCATAACACTCATAACTGTCAAGAAAGCTATCCTAGCTAGCTAAATGGGACAGCTAACTAGATATATCACCTGGTATCTGCAGGTAGAGGGAGACGAAGGCGACCATGTAGATGAGAGCCATGCACCAAAGGAACAGGCGGCGTGGCAGAGTAATGTAGCCCATGTCTGCTGTGTGGAGGCCCTTTCTGGGATTTCCTCTCTATCCGTTTCTGCAGGACGCGACAGTAGTTTACTGTTGTAGAACGGGAAGTCGGTGTGGGATTTTCACATAACCTGGAAACAAGTACCTATCGGTGGATCAAAATGGTGACATTGGTGTAAAGGCGTGGGCATGGGTTCCCACCAATTATGTTTACATACACTAGACTTCCCGGGAGCGCTAGTTTGAAGCCACTGCACTTCCATCTGCTCTTGGCACTTCCGCCACTCAAAAAAATATTTTGGAAGCTATAGAAATGCATTCAATGTCAGTTCTGCCACGTTTTATATTACAGACACCTTATTATACGTACACATGATGAGCTAAACATATAAAACAAACATAAAAACATTTTTCTCAAAGTATACATTTTTGAAAGCTCTAATGTTTACTGTCCCCACTACACCAACAAATACGTGTAATTCTGTCCTTGAAAGATTTAATTGAAATACTGTAGAATACCATTCATTTCTATAAAGGACTGGTTCTACCAATATGGCTGATCCAGTGACTTCAAAGTCTCATTGCCCAATACATAGAAAATAGCGATCCAGGGTTTATATATACATCGTTGGTTCCCACTAAATGTGGCCGCAGCGTAGTCAACATTATCTATATCGACAACAAACAATTTTTTGGTTTTAATTTAGGGTTAATCATTAGGTTCGCAGTGTGTTTAAGGTTAAGGCCAAGATTAAAATGTAATTAGAGAAATAGGCAGGGTTATTACTTTGCCACTTCCCCAGATAGTGAGGACCGGAGGGGTTGGGGAATCGTGTCAGCATGGTCACTTCAAGCTACACCTACCAAACGTACGTCAAAGTCTGTTCAATACGTTTTGGGGAAACGTGTCGTCCAGTACACACCGTTTCGCAAGGTTGCAAACGTTTAAGCGAACTGAACGCACCTCTGTGTAACTTGATATTTCCTCCTCATGTACAAATTAATCCGTTTCAAAGAAATCTTATCTGCTTTGACATCAACATGCTTTCAGTAAAAACATTTATAACAGGAGATAATTGATAGGCACCGAGAGACCGGACCAGACATTGGCAGGCTGTTTTTCACTGTAGTTCAGTTTATTGTGCAGCACTGTTTATCTCAGGCAACAAGCTGACAGAGTCATGGCAATAGTAGATACATGCTGCTAGACACTAAGTAACACACTCTATATATATGTATTTACATTCAAGTCTTACAGAGAAAGAGAAACAGGTTGTATTCATTAACAGTAGAACGCATCATGTAGCCTTACTTCTTACACAATGAATCAAACTTCAAGGACTTCATTAGACATGCAAAATTAGACACCACTAATATACTTTAACTTTATAAAAATACTAAAATCAGATTTTAGAGTACATTTACACAAATAAAAGTTATCGTTGCACCCAGGCTATGAACAAAAAGAGGTCATCGCAATAAGTTTATTTTCCAGCATTTACATGATTGTTAAAAACAGGAGAGTTCAGTAGTATGGACACCGTTGAGGCCGCAGTCAGGACAGCCAGGAGTGTGACAGGAGGCTGTCCACAGGGTGCGTGTATGTTTGTGTGCATGTTTGCCAAAAACATTGTCATACAGTGACAGACAATTAAACTCAATTTAGTTCTCTAGTATGGCCATCTTCAGTAGTGGCTACCCTGTACTGCAGGGGTCCCCAAATTATTAAGTCGTGGGCCTACTTTTCCTTGAGCAGATGGTCGGGAGTCCAGAAAATAGTTATAAATAATTAGTACCCTGGAAATTGACCGCAATAATCCCAAACAGATATAGTATTTCACAAAAACAATAATTTCACACATACGATCACATATGCCTATAGCTAAGCGTGGGAATACTTGGAAACAGATTTCCTAAATTAAAATCACTTGGAGCTAATTTCCTGGTGATTTTACAGTCTTATGTCAAAGAACAAAAATGATATAAAACCATGTTTTTTTTTGCTCCAAAATCTTGAGTGGGCAAAATAAAACCACACGGTCGAGGTGGCCCACGGGCTGCCTATTGGGAAACCCTGCTGTACTGAGTATGGTACTCTTTACCATGGCTGTCTACTAATGACTACCCTGTACACTTTAGAATGGCTAGTGACTGCTGAGTCTGGATGGAGAGCAATCAGTCTTTTAGCTGCCTAAAACTTCACCATGTATTGGAATGTCTATTATATCAGACAGACAGACATTACATAATGCCTCTAAATGGCTTATGTAGAGTGCCTTAATGGACAATTAAGAGACAATTTCTCCATCAACTAGTCTGTTTATGGCAGACATAAATCACAATTATTTGGATGGCTAGACTCAAGTGTGTGTGTGTGTGTGTCATGTGGTCCCATCAGCCCCAGTGGTGCTGGTCTGTCCGCTAGTAATCAGAGGGGGTATGGCCTCCTGGTCTGATTCTCTGACAAAGATGACAGCATCACCACTAACATTAATCAGACACTGAGCCTGGAGAGAGAGAGAAAATGAGAGAGAGAGAGAGAAATATGAGAGAGAGAGATGAGAGAGAAAATGAGAGAGAAAAATATGAGAGAGAGAGAGAAAAATATGAGAGAGAAATATGAGAGAGAAATATGAGAGAGAGAGAGAGAGAAATATGAGAGAGAGAGAGAGAAGACATGAGGGTCTGTAGTCCTTTCCACTCACAGCACGTAATCCCGTACACGGGTTGAAAATGTCAGATTTTGTTATTGATTTTATTATTAAGCGCCTAAATTGGAACACAGTGGCTGTACAGTAACATGACATACATGACGTCAGAGCTCCAGTTATCTGCTTCACAGCACTGTATGAGTTTTGACTGACAGCCGTTATAAACTTGAGCATCAAGTGCAACAACATGCTCCCAATCCCTCCTGCTAACTGGGCTACTTTTGCACATCTGTTCTCTGAGTGAGGGACATGCTGTAAATCGGGAGTTGATGATGTGTTCTAAAAGATGAGATGTTGAGGAATATAATAAATACCACTGATGTCATGCAAGCTAACCACACACCCATGCACCTCATATTTCCTTTTTGAAAACTCATGTAATTTACAGAATCAACGTTTGTGATCGTTATGTTGGATCCAATTACAAGGAAAACATGCGTTATACCCTGGGTTGTCCTGAACAGAATGAACCTGTTTGTTATATTGTGGAGACAATTTGCCGTGGAACACGCACTTGAATGCACTCATGACTCCATACTATGCTCACTAAAATTACAATCTGTTTGTCTGAAGTGCCTTTTGAAAGCCTAACACTGTGAGATCGTATTTTATAACTTAGCTAGCCATGTTGGCAATAGAATAAGATATCAAATGATGCCCACCTGACCCAGATTGCAATTTATAACGGAACATTTTTTAAACATCAAAAGTAATTGTGTGATGGTGAGGACGCAGTGCTGTGTTCCAAACAATAAACTACAAGTGTTCTTGCTCTAGTTCCTCAATATCAAAGCTAGAAGAGCTACAAAAAAGCACCTTATAGTTGAAGACTCTTTCCTTGTGTCATAAAAGTGCATTGAAATGACTTAGGAACTGTGTACAGTTGACAGGTGTGGCCACTTCAAGACAACCTCTCATTCAAACCCTTGTAATCTTGTTTTCTTATCTTGCACCTACTCCAACATTTCAATGAATATTCTTATTGTTACTGAATAAATCCAGAGTATTTTCAAATTTCATTATTGACAAATGCTGTGTAAAAGTACAGTAAATATAAAAAGCACATCAAATCAAGTGTAATGTTTGGAGTCTGATAATTTACCCATAACCTTCAATGTGTTATCTTTGAATTGCTACCATGGTCATACCTATGCTTATTATAGTTCATTTGAATTTGGCCTAAACCACATAGGTCAAGTTCCACGAGTGTAAGGGGTTAACCTGGTGGTTCTTTGAGAAAATATTGTAGTTCAAACAGAACAATACTATAGGCCTCCAGTTCTTTAATTAACAGAGCAAATTAACAGTGTGTGTGTGTGTACCTGGTTCTTGTTGGGGTTTTCCATGAAGACACACTCCTTCATGCTGTATGACACTACGGCGTTGCCCCCCAGAGCTGCTACATGGGCACGGACCATGGCAAACACCTCCGCTATGAAGGAATGCAGGAACCCACTTACACCCCCCTCCTAACACACACACAGGTAAATATGTTAATCTTTGCGAAATCATTGCAATGAGCTAGCAGAGGAACAGACTACGCACACCACAGAAAGACATGTAATCATTTCCTACTCATCTCTGATGACACCTGCAGGAATCTATTACACAAATGTGTGTGTGCGTGTACCTCTCGTAGTGACGTGGTCTCTCTAATGAAGAACATGTTGATGATTCCCAAGTATTTGACAATATGCGTCCTGGGGAGAAAGGACAGAGGAGTCATCTTCACCACGGTAACAGGGGCACCGCATGGCAACGACCTGGTGGAGCGTAGGGACCGGGACCGCACCTCTGGGAGAGGACTGCAGCGCTCTGAGGACGAGACTGGAGGAGGGGGAGAGAGAATGGGGGAGAGAAAGGGAGCGGGGGAGAGAGAATGGGGGAGAGAAAGGGAGCGAGCGAGAAAAAGAGGGAGGGAGGGATGGAGATACCAGACTCAGCCTTTAGATGGTGCTACAAAGAATAGCAGATATGATGAGCTATGAGCTGGAGGAAATGGATATAGAGTGTGTGTGTGGAGTTTGAATGCAAACTACAAACGGGTTAAATTTAGGCCAGATCCAAATGAGAGCTGGTAACTTTGGAAAAGCACATTTTGAATTAGGGATATCTAATGAATTTCTTTTGTCCATTTATTTTTCCTCAGCCAACAGCATGAGTAAGCAACAGCAAAATCAGACAACCCCATAGTAGAATAGTTTATTTATTAAATTGGTCAGCTTGTCACATTCTATACGAGAAAATAATATTTCTCTCAAGAGTTAGGAGCATTCAAATTTCTGCACAGGAAGAGAAACATGCATGCCCAGTCCATGTACAGCGTTCTTAATGCAGTGGTGGGAAAACACACATTTGAAAGCAGTTTTGAAGAGGAGGATCTTTTACTATGCTCATTTCTCAACTCCTAAAAATGTGTGAACTGCACCATTTTAAGCAGCTATGTTTATGCACATCTAGCACTAGCCAATAGTGTTGAATGCATGGGGAGACCAGGGCTAAATGTAGCACGGGTCAGGTGTAACTGGTAGGCCTACATTATATTCACTGTACATGGTCCTTTGATGAGTGCCAGTGGCACATTTCCAGGGACTTTCAATCCATCAATATGTTGCTAACTAGCAACAAGATCATTTTTAGAGTTTGGTCTAGCTAATGATCAGCCCAATGGGGTAAATACAGATGGGAAACCCTATGCTTCAGCCTATTTATTTATTGCCACTATACTGCATCAGTTGGGCTACAGCCTGACGATATGGAGAAATATGTTATTGGGATCATTTCTGGAGGGGGAAATTATATATTTGATTCATTTGAGTAAAGTGTCCATTTAAAAAGTTGCCATAACTTACCTTACAGTCATTCTATCAAAAAACGTGTAGGTCCCGCCGCGACCTGTAGTATTCTGTGATAGGTGTCTTTGTCAGTATATATTGTTTAGGCTCGCCCACAAACTAGGGACCCCACACCTCCCAAATGAACCACTTACTATAAGCTGTGAGTTAGTTTGTTTGTTTGTGTGTGTGAGAGAATGCGCAGCAGTGTAGCATGATGACAGTATAATCACAGTGATGAAAGCGTGAGCTGCCATGCACCATTCAGTGACAGGCAAAAAACCATACAGCCTCTGCAAACAGACAAGACAGACGTACATACAGACAGACAGACTGGCCAGGCCTTGTGTGTGCGTGCATGCATTTACCTGTTTGTGTGTGTGTGTTAGAGTCCCTATGTGGCCTTGTTTAAATTAGCGTGTTTGTGTTTGTGTGTGTGTGTGTGTACGATCGATACAAAACAAACAAATTAGGCAGTCTGCTAAGCAGAATGATTCAATCAAGCCAGAGTGTGAAAGATGTTCCAACTCGTAACATAGTGAATGATGCTTCAATCCGACCTGGAACCTTCAGAGCCAATTTGAATAACATTAAGTCTGCATCTCAAATCCCTCCCCACTCCCGAGTTAGACCATTACACAGGGATCTGCCATATGGCTCTGGTCCAAAGTAGTGCATTAAAGGGAATAGGGTGTGATTTGAGATGTGTCCTGTTTTTTAATCCCAGTTAATTATGCCCAGTTATCATCACAGTTTATGACAAAGTTAATTTATGTAGCATCAAACTGCAATTCCCCCAAGTCGCCAGCTTTAGTGAGATATGTTTTTAGTGTGTTTTAAGATCCTCTTTCATGTTTACTTCCTCCATGTCTGTCACTATGGCGACAGGGTCAGAGGTTATACGCTGGCTGTTGGTTGGTCATTCCTCTGAGGGGCGGGGCTTCAACTTTCACATTCTAGTTAATCAGCTGGTGCATGATCTGTGACGCTCCGCCCCCCAGTGGCAATTGGGGAGGGATGTGTATGTTTGTGTGTGTGTGTGTGTACCAGAGTTTGCTAGCGACTGTGTCCTCCTACTTGTCTTAACTGATCCTCGTCTTATGGTGTGAGCTTTCAGCCTAAGCAGCTCTAGCCAGGTGCTGCATCTGTCTGCAAAGGAACCGTAATCAACCGAGGAAACTGGAGAAACATACACACACACGTGCACAAGCTCGCACACACACACACACACATACACACACACACCGCATACATGCGCGTGCATACACACACCACACACGTACCGAAAACCGCATACACCCATGACATAGAACATAATATAGACACATAAAGAAAAAGCATATAGAGAAAATAAAAGGAGGAGGTTGGGGCGGAGCAGGAGAACAAAAGGATGAGAACTTAAAAAAGGGCCGTGGTAGCCATGGCAGCAAGGAGGGGGTGGGTGGGGGAGCTTACCTCGAGATGAGGAGTGGGTCATGGCACTCTCTGGAAGACCTGTCGACACACACACACCATGATGCACTGCCACACACACAACCACAGATGTTGACTCTTCAGGCCTCAGCAAGATACAATACACTGTATCTCAATACCTTACAGACACTTCCTTATACCTGGTCCTATATCCACATCTTGTTCCCTAAATCCTATCTCCTAGGTCTAGCTCCTAGTCCTGGCTGATGTGGAGGGCGGCCATTTTGGTTTAACCCCAGCTCTCTCTCCAGATCAGTGACGAGCAGGATTGTTTTTTTTTATAGTCATCACAGTGCTACTCAACATAGCTCTACGCACACACACACAGACATGGCTGCAGGTCTAAAACACCTGAGAGAGGATGTACCTGGTTATACAGTTACATTATTTACCTGGTCATACAGTCACAGGCGGTAAAGTCATGTTTAACACAACTACTACAGAACATATTGAAATAGAGGACAGAGAGTAGAACACTATGGTTAAGGGAGCTTCAAGGAGTGAGACATTCCAGGCGCTTAGAGGATTTCTGATGTTTTGTCTGCTGAGGGATGGCTATTGGAGGTTAAAGGTTAGGCTGTTGTTAGTGATCCAGGATTATAAGAGATAAGGTTTGGTGTACCTGAAGGTTTGGCTGTAGGCTGGTTGTTGGAGGACGTTGACTCTCCACACAGCTCCATAGAAAACTGTAGCTGCTCTTCATTCTCACCACTCCCTGGAAAACAAACAAACACACAGAGTTTAATCTCTTTCACTCCTCAACCCACCCAAGTGCACTAACTCAAATCTCAAGTGTCTCGTCTCCTTCAGCTCTCCATAACACCAGACCCTTCTCTCTAACCACTGACCTACAGCCTTTGAGAATACTAACCCTTGTTAAGAGCCTTGTCGGCTGCCAGCTGAGTCTCCTTGTCAAAACTCATGGCTACAGCTGTCACCGCCACCTGGAGAGGAAACGGGAGAGGACAGGAGGAGAGGAAAAGGGAGAGGACAGGGGGAGAGGACAGGGGGAGGACGGGAGACAGGGGGGGGGAGGACACGGAGAGGACAGGGGGAGGGAGGGAGAGGACAGGGGGGAGGAAACGGGAGAGGACAGGGGGGGGGAAACGGGGAGAGGACAGGGGGAGGAAGCGGGAGAGGACAGGGGGAGGAAGAGGGAGAGGACAGGGGGAGAGGAAAGGAGGGGGGAGGACAGGGGGAGAGGAAGCAGGGAGAGGACAGGGGGAGGAAACGGGAGAGGACAGGGGAGAGGAAACGGGAGAGGACAGGGGGAGGAAACGGGAGAGGACAGGGGGAGAGGACAGGGGGAGAGGACAGGGGGAGAGGAAACGGGAGAGGACAGGGGGGAGGAAACGGGAGAGGGGATGTGAGAAAATGAGAGAGAATGAAACTATCATTTATTGACACAAATGTCAGGTAAAGTGATAGGGGGAAAAATGTATACAGTTTCATATCGCAGTATTATTTTTGGATATTATATAGATATTTGACTCAAAGTATCGACTTCTTAAAAAGGTAGCTTTATCTAGCGCTAGACAGCTGTACAAGCACTAAAACCCATCCTATAGCCCAGGTAATGCTGAGCGATATGGCCTAAAAATCTTATCGATTTTTAAAAACATATAGGGGTTTCTAGATTTTTTCAAATGTTTTTTAATATATTTTTTTTAACTTAATACGCGTTGTTGTACAATTAAAGGTAAAATACACTTCAAATAGTGCATTTCAAATAGTCAGCAATAATCTAATGAATTCAGGGCTTGTGAAGTTATACCTAGGCTAAATATAAGCCTTCCACAACCATAAGATCCACTAATAATTTGCTAGCTAACAAGGTTGAACAGTTGAATTGTTATGAACACACCATTCGGTCTGTCTCCGACTCTTTTAAAAGCATGTTAGCCTGTTCACATGTTGAAATCAAGCGGCCTACCTTATTTCTCAGAATGGAAACAAGTTGCCAATTCCTTATATAATTGTGTTTTATGTTTATAGCACATTTATAAAAAACAGACTAGTTAACAGTCTTTGGCTAAAATGCTGCTAGCAGTATGTGGTACCACAATGCCGCTCGCGACTAACAGAATTCATTTTCCAGAATCAATGTTCATTGATACTCTCGTTTTAGTATTGTCTGCTCTGCACGCAATTTGGGTAGTTGAGACATAAAAAACTTAACTTCTCCTCTATTACAGTAAAATAATGTCTCACTTCGTTTTTTGGTGTCCATGTGACCGATTCTGTTGGACCAAATCTCAAATAGCGAGTTGAAACTGCTTGTCAGAGAGGAAGATGTGATCTCAACTTTGTTGGCGAATGGAGGCAGGGGGAGGGGCTTGGTGTGTGTGTAAACCATAGTGGAAGAGGCGAAGTTGAAAGCAAAGATTTTTATAACTAAACCAAGATAGACCACAGTCTTTCGTTTCCAATGAGAACAAATGAGTAATAGTGGGCAGAACAAGCAAGGAGGTGGGCAGACCAAGCACGAGCTAGCGAGATCCTATTTGCCTGTTCTAGCATCATCTGCATATTTCCGTAAGGGAACGCCTACTCTGTGAAGCGAGTGTGTGTAATAACTCAATTCGCCTTTGCACTCCTTCTAAACGACGCGATTTTTAAAAACTGTAAAGTCTACTCTACTTAGTCCCCTCTGTTCAAAACAGATTCTAGTTTTGGAACAGAAAACTGTATTGAGAACAAATGTTTAATAGATGAGAAAATTTGCAGAATGTCGACCAAAATCCACTGCTGGCCACTGGGCTTCCTCTCACTAGTGGAAACGCCGGGCAGATGCTTCATATTTATACATCCAGTGAAATATCTGTCTCATTGTTCGATCTGTGGTGAAAGGTTTCACTCTCGCTAAAATATTGTCCAAAATTAGGGCAATGCATTTTCTAGAGGCTATCTTTGAACCAAAGCTTGTCGCCTGCCTTCCCGTCTTGTTAGGGCCTCCACATGCATTTCATCATTATATACAGACCTCTAATGTAAATGGGAAGGTGCACACAACACAAGAGGAGTGAATGAGACAAAACCAAAAATACAACATGAGAACAAGCGGACATAAATGCTAAAAAAAACGGAGAATAACAAAACCTTGATTCTTGCGATACAGGCATTTGGAATATGGCACACAAACATATCTCCCAGCCCTAAACCCAGGGTTATTCAACTCTTACCCTACAAGGTCTGGAGCCTGCTGGTTTTCTGTTCTACCTGATAATTAATTGCACCCACCTGGTGTCCCAGATTGAAATCAGTCCCGGATTAGAGGGGAACAATTAAAAACGCAGTGAAACTGGCTTCGAGGCCCAGCGTTGAGTTTGAGGAATATAGCTTATTCTCCATCTTCTTTTTAAATAGTGAGCCAACATCTTTTCAGCACTTATTTCCCTGAGTGAACAAAACAAATTTTCTCATGCTCTCTCGTCTCTCTGCAGCAGATGCATAGTGAACAATATGTTGGAACATCAAATCAATAAAACACCTTTATCGAAACGCAATACATATAGGATCATGAGAATCGCAATACATATCGTATCAGCACCTTAGTATCTTTATAATATCATGTCTTGAGGTCCCTGGCAATTCCAATTCCCTAATACTGACCAAAATGTTTATAGGAAAAATGGACAAAATAGGAGAGGTGTTCTTAGGTGTGTCTTCTCACCTGTATGAGTTCTTCCTCTGGTACGGCTACAGTGAAGTTGAGATGGCATAGACAGCAGGGGATCATGGAACGTAACTTAAAGTATAGACTCTACAAAGACAAATAAAAAGCAGACATTTCAATTTAATACAGCAGTTAAAGATTACGTAGATTAAGTAAAAGGAACACCAATGCTTGGGCTTGACCAGCGTATCCCCATTGTGCGTGTGTGGTCTTACCTTGAGTAAATTCTCACAGAGGTCAGTGAAGATCTTGTTGAGGCCCTGGTTGGTCAGATTGGCATTATTGAGTCTGTAGACCCTGACAGATGTAAACATCTAGGGAGGGGGGGTTGGCAAAGAACGAAATATAAACATATTATAATCTCTCAATAACCTGTAGAACAGTAGTAGTAATTGCCAAGTAGTAGTAGTACACTCGTACAGCATTAGTAGTAATACAGTAGTAGTAGTGCAGTAGTAGTAGTAGTAGTAGTAGTATTAGTAGAAGTAGTACAGTAGTAGTAGTACATTAGTAGTAGAACAGTAGTAGTAAAAGTTTTACAGTAGTAGATCAGTAGTAGTAGTAGTATTAGTAGAAGTAGTAGAACAGTAGTAGTAGTAGTACAGTAGTAGTAAAAGTTGTACAGTAGTAGTAGAAGTAGTACAATAGTAGAAGGAGTAGTACTAGTAGTAGTAGAACAGTAGTAGAAGTAGTACAGTAGTAGTTGTAGTATAATAATAGTAGAAGTAGAAGTAGTAAAGTAGTAGTAGTAGTACAACAGTAGTAGTAGTATTAGTATAAGTAGTACAGTAGTAGTAGTACAGTAGTACAGTAGTAGAAGTAGAAGAAGTAGTACAATAGTAGAAGAACAGTAGTAGAAGTAGAACAATAGTAGAAGAACAGTAGTAGTAGTAGAACTAGTATATCAGTAGTAGTATAACTAGTACAGTAGTAGTAGTAGAACAGTAGTTGTAGTTGTAGAAGTAGTACAGTAGTAGTAGTAGATCAGTAGTAGTAGTAGAACAGTAGTAGTAGAAGTAGTACTAGGTAGTAGAATACAGTACTAACAGTAGTAGTAGTAGTACAGTAGTAGTAGTAGTAGTACAGTAGAGTACAGTAGTAGTAGTAAGTAATACAGTAGTAGTATAACAGTAGTAGTAGTAGTAGTAGTAGAAGTAGTAAGTAGTAGTAGAACAGTAGTAGTAGTAGTAGTACAGTATAGTAGTAGTAGTACAGTAGTAGTAGTAGAAGAAAAAAGTCAGTAGTACAGTAGTCAGTAGAACAGTAGTAGCAGTAGTAGTAGTAGTAATAGAACAGTAGTAGAACAGTAGTAATCGTAGAAGTTGTACAGTAGTAGTAGAACAGTAGTAATAGTATTAGTAGAAGTAGTACAGTAGTAGTAGTAGAAGTAGTACAATAGTAGAAGTAGTACTAGTAGTAGTAGAACAATAGTAGTAGTAGTACAGTAGTAGTAGAATAATAGTAGTAGTAGTAGAACTAGTACAGTAGTAGTAGAAGAGTAGTAGTAGTACAGTAGTAGAAGTAGAACAGTAGTAGTAGAACTAGTACAGTGGTAGTAGTAGTAGTAGAATAACAGTAGTAGTAGTACAACAGTAGCAGAACAGTAGTAATACAGTAGTAGAAGAACAGTAGTAATACAGTAGTAGAAGTACAACAGTAGTAGTAGTACAGTAGTACAATAGTAGGAGTAGTACTAGTAGTAGAACAGTAGTAGAAGTAGTACAGTAGTAGTAGAAGTAGAATAATAGTAGTAGTAGAACTAGTAGTAGTAGAATAGTAGCAGTATAGTAGTAGTAGAGAGTAGTACAGTAGTAGTAGAACAGTACTAGTACAGTAGTAGTAGAACAGTACTAGTAGTAGAAGTAGAACAGTATTAATAGTAGAAGTAGTACAGTCGTAGTAGTAGAACAGTAGTAGTAGTAGGAGTAGAGCAGTAGTAGTAGTAGTAGTAGAAGTTGTACAGTAGTAGCAGTAGTAGTAGAACAGTAGTAGTATTAGTAGAACAGTAGTAGTAGTAGAACTAGTAGTAGTAGAATAGTAGCAGTAGAATAGTAGTAGTAGAAGTAGTACAGTAGTAGTAGAACAGTACTAGTAGTAGAAGTAGAACAGTATTAATAGTAGAAGTAGTACAGTCGTAGTAGTAGAACAGTAGTAGTAGTAGGAGTAGAGCAGTAGTAGTAGTAGTAGAAGTTGTACAGTAGTAGCAGTAGTAGAACAGTAGTAGTAGTAGTAGAAGTAGTACAGTAGTAGTAGAAGTAGTACAGTAGTAGTAGAACAGTACTAGTACAGTAGTAGTAGAACAGTACTAGAAGTAGAACAGTATTAATAGTAGAAGTAGTACAGTAGTAGTAGTAGAACAGTAGTAGTAGTAGGAGTAGAGCAGTAGTAGTAGTAGTACAGTAGTATAAGTATTAGTAGAAGTAGCACAGTAGTAGAAGTAGAAGAAGTAGTACAATAGTAGAAAAACAGTAGTAGAAGTAGAACAATAGTAGAAGAACAGTAGTAGAAGTAGTACAGTAGTAGTAGTAGAACTAGTATATCAGTAGTAGTATAACTAGTACAGTAGTAGTAGTAGAACAGTAGTTGTAGTTGTAGAAGTAGTACAGTAGTAGTAGTAGATCAGTAGTAGAACAGTAGTAGTAGAAGTAGTACTAGAGTAGTAGAACAGTACTAGTAGAAGTAGTACAGTAGTAGTAGTAGTAGTAGAACAGTAGTAGTAGAAGTAATACAGTAGTAGCATAACAGTAGTAGTAGTAGTAGTAGAACAGTAGTAGTAGTAGAAGTAGTACAGTAGTAGTAGTAGTACAATAGCAGTAGTAGTAGAACAGTAGTAGTAGTAGAAGAAAAAGTCGTAGTAGAAGTAGTACAGTAGTCGTAGTAGAACAGTAGTAGCAGTAGTAGTAGTAATAGAACAGTAGTAGAACAGTAGTAATCGTAGAAGTTGTACAGTAGTAGTAGAACAGTAGTAATAGTATTAGTAGAAGTAGTACAGTAGTAGTAGTAGAAGTAGTACAATAGTAGAAGTAGTACTAGTAGTAGTAGAACAATAGTAGTAGTAGTACAGTAGTAGTAGAATAATAGTAGTAGTAGTAGAACTAGTACAGTAGTAGTAGAAGAGTAGTAGTAGTACAGTAGTAGAAGTAGAACTAGTACTAGTGTGGTAGTAGTAGTAGTAGTAGAATAACAGTAGTAGTAGTACAACAGTAGCAGAACAGTAGTAATACAGTAGTAGAAGAACAGTAGTAATACAGTAGTAGAAGTACAACAGTAGTAGTAGTACAGTAGTACAATAGTAGGAGTAGTACTAGTAGTAGAACAGTAGTAGAAGTAGTACAGTAGTAGTAGAAGTAGAATAATAGTAGTAGTAGAACTAGTAGTAGTAGAATAGTAGCAGTAGAATAGTAGTAGTAGAAGTAGTACAGTAGTAGTAGAACAGTACTAGTACAGTAGTAGTAGAACAGTACTAGTAGTAGAAGTAGAACAGTATTAATAGTAGAAGTAGTACAGTCGTAGTAGTAGAACAGTAGTAGTAGTAGGAGTAGAGCAGTAGTAGTAGTAGTAGTAGAAGTTGTACAGTAGTAGCAGTAGTAGTAGTAGAACAGTAGTAGTAGTAGTAGAACAGTAGAACTAGTAGTAGTAGAATAGTAGCAGTAGAATAGTAGTAGTAGTAGAAGTAGTACAGTAGTAGTAGAACAGTACTAGTAGTAGAAGTAGAACAGTATTAATAGTAGAAGTAGGTCAGTCGTAGTAGTAGAACAGTAGTAGTAGTAGGAGTAGAGCAGTAGTAGTAGTAGTAGAAGTTGTACAGTAGTAGCAGTAGTAGTAGTAGAACAGTAGTAGTAGTAGTAGTAGAACAGTAGTAGTAGTAGAATAGTAGCAGTAGAATAGTAGTAGTGGTAGTAGAAGTAGTACAGTAGTAGTAGAGACAGTACTAGTACAGTAGTAGTAGAACAGTACTAGTAGTAGAGAAGTTGAACAGTAGTAATAGTAGTAGTAGTAGAACAGTAGTAGTAGTAGTAGAACAGTAGTAGTAGTAGAATAGTAGAGCAGTAGTAGTAGTAGTAGAAGTTGTACAGTAGTAGCAGTAGTAGTAGTAGAACAGTAGTAGTAGTAGTAGAACAGTAGAACTAGTAGTAGTAGAATAGTAGCAGTAGAATAGTAGTAGTAGTAGTAGTAGAAGTAGTACAGTAGTAGTAGAACAGTACTAGTAGTAGAAGTAGAACAGTATTAATAGTAGAAGTAGGTCAGTCGTAGTAGTAGAACAGTAGTAGTAGTAGGAGTAGAGCAGTAGTAGAAGTTGTACAGTAGTAGCAGTAGTAGTAGTAGAACAGTAGTAGTAGTAGTAGTAGAACAGTAGTAGTAGTAGAATAGTAGCAGTAGAATAGTAGTAGTGGTAGTAGAAGTAGTACAGTAGTAGTAGAACAGTACTAGTACAGTAGTAGTAGAACAGTACTAGTAGTAGAAGTAGAACAGTATTAATAGTAGAAGTAGTACAGTCGTAGTAGTAGAACAGTAGTAGTAGTAGGAGTAGAGCAGTAGTAGTAGTAGTAGAAGTTGTACAGTAGTAGCAGTAGTAGTAGTAGTAGAACAGTAGTAGTAGTAGTAGTAGAACAGTAGTAGTAGTAGAATAGCAGTAGCAGTAGAATAGTAGTAGTGGTAGTACTAGTACAGTAGTAGTAGAACAGTACTAGTACAGTAGTAGTAGAACAGTACTAGTAGTAGAAGTAGAACAGTATTAATAGTAGAAGTAGTACAGTCGTAGTAGTAGAACAGTAGTAGTAGTAGGAGTAGAGCAGTAGTAGTTGTACAGTAGTAGCAGTTGTAGTAGTAGAACAGTAGTAGTAGTAGTAGAACAGTAGTAGTAGTACAAGTTGTACAGTAGTAGAACAGTAGTAGTAGTACAGTAGTAGTAGTAGTATAGTAGAACAGTAGTTGCACAGTAGTAGAAGTAGAACAGTAGTAGTTGTACAGTAGTAGCAGTTGTAGTAGTAGAACAGTAGTAGTAGTAGTAGAACAGTAGTAGTAGTACAAGTTGTACAGTAGTAGAACAGTAGTAGTAGTACAGTAGTAGTAGTAGTACAGTAGAACAGTAGTAGTAGTACTACAAGTTGCACAGTAGTAGAAGTAGAACAGTAGAAGTAGTACAGTAGTAGTAGTTAGAACAGTAGTAGTAGAACAGTTGCAGAACAGTAGTAGTACAGTAGTAGAAGTACAACAGTTGTAGTAGTAGCAGTTAGAAGTAGTATAGTAGTAGTAGTACCGTAGTAGTAGTATTAGTAGTACAGTAGTAGTAGAACAGTAGTATAACAGTAGTAGTAGTAGTAGTAAAAGTTGCACAGTAGTAGAAGTAGAACAGTAGAAGTAGTACAGTAGTAGTAGTTAGAACAGTAGTAGTAGTAGTACAGTAGTAGTAGAACAGTAGCAGAACAGAAGTAGTACAGTAGTAGAAGTAGAACAGTAGTAGTAGTAGTAGTAGTAGTAGAACAGTAGTAGTATTAGAAGTAGCACAGTAGTAAAGGTAGCACAGTAGTAAAAGTAGAACAGTAGTAGTAGTAGTAGTAGAGTAGTAGTAGTATAATAGTAGTAGTAGTAGTAGTAGCAGTGTTTCAGTGTGTGAGTCTGACCTGTAGCCCTGAAGTCCAGTTGTAAATCCCAGGCATGACCTCTGTGTTACAGCTGTAAAACCCTGGAGAGAGAGACAGGTAGATGGACGGACATTGTAAAAGAGCAGAGCTGAATAGAATAGAACATTTCTTGTAGAACAGTGTGTGTGTGTGTGTGTGTGTGTGTGTGTGTGTGTGTGTGTACCTGCAGGCATGGGGGCATCAGTGAGAAGGGATTGGATGTCCTCTACTGCATCAGTGTCATCAATCTAAAGACATGAGAAGAAAAGCATTAACACACAGATTTGATGTGATTTATTTGGATCTCCATTAGCACAGCTAGTCTTACTGGGGTCCAACACATAACCAAAAATACATTTTGACAAAAGACTACAATTTCCATATATTTAAAAACATGAACATGTAGTGTGTGTGTGCATCTATCAGTTACACATACATGTCAGTACATACACACAACAAGTAGATCACATGGGGGAGATGTGTTGTGCCGTGAGGTGTTGCTTTATTTTTTTTTTCAGATCCTTTACAGATCATATGCCCACACACTACAATTACACATCCAACATAACACACACCCCTACGGTACACACACCCTACAATACAGTACACACAGCCAACCATACCTCCAGTACGAAGGCGTCCTTCTTGCCGTGGGACAGGTCTAGTTCTGACAGCTCATCTGAACTCTCAGAGGTAGACCTGAACAGTCTGGACCGCTGTCTGTCAGGGATAGGAGACCCCACCACCTCCTCTATACACTCCTACAACAACAATAACAACAACTCAACAATATGTGTGTTTGTGTGTGTGTCTGACCATCCCTGTCCGGGCTCTGAGCCGCTGAGATAGTCACCATAGAAACACTATCAGTTCAAACCTCACACTAAGTAGAATGATTAGGTCATTCCTAATCACACCCAATTCTACCCACACCCAATATTGTGCAATCATCAGAGTACGTTTCTATATTAATGATAATCACACACACATTTTAATGTGTGTGAGAGTGTACTCACATAAAGCTGTGATTCTAGACTGTACTTAGACAAAGCTGTGATTCTCGACTATCATAAAGCTGTGAATCTAGACTAACCTAGAGCTGTGAATCTAGACTGTACTTAGTCTGGAATCACAGCTCTGTCTATCATTAAGCTGTGATTCCAGACTATCCTAGAGCTGTGAATCTAGACTGTACTTAGTCTGGAATCACAGCTCTGTCTATCATTAAGCTGTGATTCCAGACTATCCTATTCCAGACTATCCTAGAGCTGTGCATCTAGACTGTACTTAGTCTGGAATCACAGCTCTGTCTATCATTAAGCTGTGATTCCAGACTATCATAAAGCTGTGATTCCAGACTATCCTAGAGCTGTGCATCTAGACTGTACTTAGTCTGGAATCACAGCTCTGTCTATCATTAAGCTGTGATTCCAGACTATCATAAAGCTGTGATTCCAGACTATCCTAGAGCTGTGCATCTAGACTGTACTTAGTCTGGAATCACAGCTCTGTCTATCATTAAGCTGTGATTCCAGACTATCATAAAGCTGTGATTCCAGACTATCCTAGAGCTGTGCATCTAGACTGTACTTAGTCTGGAATCACAGCTCTGTCTATCATTAAAGCTGTGATTCCAGACTATCATAAAGCTGTGATTCACAGACTAGACTATCCTAGAGCTGTGCATCTAGACTGTACTTAGTCTGGAATCACAGCTCTGTCTATCATTAAGCTGTGATTCCAGACTATCATAAAGCTGTGATTCCAGACTATCCTAGAGCTGTGCATCTAGACTGTACTTAGTCTGGAATCACAGCTCTGTCTATCATTAAGCTGTGATTCCAGACTATCCTAGAGCTGTGCATCTAGACTGTACTTAGTCTGGAATCACAGCTCTGTCTATCATTAAGCTGTGATTCCAGACTATCATAAAGCTGTGATTCCAGACTATCCTAGAGCTGTGCATCTAGACTGTACTTAGTCTGGAATCACAGCTCTGTCTATCATTAAGCTGTGATTCCAGACTATCATAAAGCTGTGATTCCAGACTATCCTAGAGCTGTGCATCTAGACTGTACTTAGTCTGGAATCACAGCTCTGTCTATCATTAAGCTGTGATTCCAGACTATCATAAAGCTGTGATTCCAGACTATCCTAGAGCTGTGCATCTAGACTGTACTTAGTCTGGAATCACAGCTCTGTCTATCATTACGCTGTGATTCCAGACTATCATAAAGCTGTGATTCCAGACTATCATAAAGCTGTGATTCCAGACTATCCTAGAGCTGTGCATCTAGACTGTACTTAGTCTGGAATCACAGCTCTGTCTATCATTAAGCTGTGATTCCAGACTATCATAAAGCTGTGATTCCAGACTATCCTAGAGCTGTGCATCTAGACTGTACTTAGTCTGGAATCACAGCTCTGTCTATCATTAAGCTGTGATTCCAGACTATCATAAAGCTGTGATTCCAGACTATCCTAGAGCTGTGCATCTAGACTGTACTTAGTCTGGAATCACAGCTCTGTCTATCATTAAGCTGTGATTCCAGACTATCATAAAGCTGTGATTCCAGACTATCCTAGAGCTGTGCATCTAGACTGTACTTAGTCTGGAATCACAGCTCTGTCTATCATTACGCTGTGATTCCAGACTATCATAAAGCTGTGATTCCAGACTATCATAAAGCTGTGATTCCAGACTATCCTAGAGCTGTGCATCTAGACTGTACTTAGTCTGGAATCACAGCTCTGTCTATCATTAAGCTGTGATTCCAGACTATCATAAAGCTGTGATTCCAGACTATCCTAGAGCTGTGCATCTAGACTGTACTTAGTCTGGAATCACAGCTCTGTCTATCATTAAGCTGTGATTCCAGACTATCCTAGAGCTGTGATTCCATCCTAGAGCTGTGCATCTAGACTTAATCTGGAATCACAGCTCTGTCTATCATTAAGCTGTGATTCCAGACTATCATAAAGCTGTGATTCCAGACTATCCTAGAGCTGTGCATCTAGACTGTACTTAGTCTGGAATCACAGCTCTGTCTATCATTAAGCTGTGATTCCAGACTATCATAAAGCTGTGACTATCTAGACTGTGAATCTCTAGACTGCTGTCTGGAATCACAGCTCTGTCTATCATTAAGCTGTGAATCACAGACTATCATTAAATTCCAGCTGTGATTCCAGACTATCCTAGAGCTGTGCATCTAGACTGTACTTAGTCTGGAATCACAGCTCTGTCTATCATTAAGCTGTGATTCCAGACTATCATATAAAGCTGTGATTCCAGACTATCCTAGAGCTGTGCATCTAGACTGTACTTAGTCTGGAATCACAGCTCTGTCTATCATTAAGCTGTGATTCCAGACTATCATAAAGCTGTGATTCCAGACTATCCTAGAGCTGTGCATCTAGACTGTACTTAGTCTGGAATCACAGCTCTGTCTATTCCAGACTTAATAAAGCTGTGATTCCAGACTATCATAAAGCTGTGATTCCAGACTATCATAAAGATCTGTGATTCAGACTATCCTAGAGCTGTGATCTCTGATACTCCTAGAGCTGTGCAGTCTGGAATCACAGCTCTGTCTATCATTAAGCTGTGATTCCAGACTATCATAAAGCTGTGATTCCAGACTATCCTAGAGCTGTGCATCTAGACTGTACTTAGTCTGGAATCACAGCTCTGTCTATCATTAATTCCAGCTGTGATTCCAGACTATCATAAAGCTGTGATTCCAGACTATCCTAGAGCTGTGATTCCAGACTGTACTTAGTCTGGAATCACAGCTCTGTCTATCATTAAGCTGTGATTCCAGACTATCATAAAGCTGTGATTCCAGACTATCCTAGAGCTGTGCATCTAGACTGTACTTAGTCTGGAATCACAGCTCTGTCTATCATTAAGCTGTGATTCCAGACTATCATAAAGCTGTGATTCCAGACTATCCTAGAGCTGTGCTAGAGTCTGTCTGAATCACAGCTCTGTCTATCATTAGCTGGATTCCAGACTAGCTGTGATTCCAGACTATCATAAAGCTGTGATTCCAGACTATCATAAAGCTGTGATTCCAGACTATCCTAGAGCTGTGCATCTAGACTGTACTTAGTCTGGAATCACAGCTCTGTCTATCATTAAGCTGTGATTCCAGACTATAATAAAGCTGTGATTCCAGACTATCATAAAGCTGTGATTCCAGACTATCATAAAGCTGTGATTCCAGACTATCCTAGAGCTGTGCATCTAGACTGTACTTAGTCTGGAATCACAGCTCTGTCTATCATTAAGCTGTGATTCCAGACTATCATAAAGCTGTGATTCCAGACTATCCTAGAGCTGTGCATCTAGACTGTACTTAGTCTGGAATCACAGCTCTGTCTATCATTAAGCTGTGATTCCAGACTATCATAAAGCTGTGATTCCAGACTATCCTAGAGCTGTGCATCTAGACTGTACTTAGTCTGGAATCACAGCTCTGTCTATCATTAAGCTGTGATTCCAGACTATCATAAAGCTGTGATTCCAGACTATCCTAGAGCTGTGCATCTAGACTGTACTTAGTCTGGAATCACAGCTCTGTCTATCATTAAGCTGTGATTCCAGACTATCATAAAGCTGTGATTCCAGACTATCCTAGAGCTGTGCATCTAGACTGTACTTAGTCTGGAATCACAGCTCTGTCTATCATTAAGCTGTGATTCCAGACTATCATAAAGCTGTGATTCCAGACTATCCTAGAGCTGTGAATCTAGACTGTACTTAGTCTGGAATCACAGCTCTGTCTATCATTAAGGTGTGATTCCAGACTATAATAAAGCTGTGATTCCAGACTATTATAAAGCTGTGATTCCAGACTATCATAAAGCTGTGATTCCAGACTATCCTAGAGCTGTGAATCTAGACTGTCTATCATTAGTCTGGAATCACAGCTCTGTCTATCATTAAGCTGTGATTCCAGACTATCATAAAGCTGTGATTCCAGACTATCCTAGAGCTGTGCATCTAGACTGTACTTAGTCTGGAATCACAGCTCTGTCTATCATTAAGCTGTGATTCCAGACTATCATAAAGCTGTGATTCCAGACTATCCTAGAGCTGTGCATCTAGACTGTACTTAGTCTGGAATCACAGCTCTGTCTATCATTAAGCTGTGATTCCAGACTATCATAAAGCTGTGATTCCAGACTATCCTAGAGCTGTGCATCTAGACTGTACTTAGTCTGGAATCACAGCTCTGTCTATCATTAAGCTGTGATTCCAGACTATCATAAAGCTGACTGATTCCAGACTATCTGTGCAGCTGTGATTCCAGACTAGATTCTATCCTAGAGCTGTGCATCTAGACTGTACTTAGTCTGGAATCACAGCTCTGTCTATCATTAAGCTGTGATTCCAGACTATCATAAAGCTGTGATTCCAGACTATCCTAGAGCTGTGCATCTAGACTGTACTTAGTCTGGAATCACAGCTCTGTCTATCATTAAGCTGTGATTCCAGACTATCATAAAGCTGTGATTCCAGACTATCCTAGAGCTGTGAATCTAGACTGTACTTAGTCTGGAATCACAGCTCTGTCTATCATTAAGCTGTGATTCCAGTATCATAAAGCTGTGATTCCAGAATATCATAAAGCTGTGATTCCAGACTATCATAAAGCTGTGATTCCAGACTATCCTAGAGCTGTGCATCTAGACTGTACTTAGTCTGGAATCACAGCTCTGTCTATCATTAAGCTGTGATTCCAGACTATCATAAAGCTGTGATTCCAGACTATCCTAGAGCTGTGCATCTAGACTGTACTTAGTCTGGAATCACAGCTCTGTCTATCATATCATTCAAAAGCTGTGATTCCAGACTATCATAAAGCTGTGATTCCAGACTATCCTAGAGCTGTGCATCTAGACTCTGGAATCACAGCTCTGTCTATCATTAAGCTGTGATTCCAGACTATCATAAAGCTGTGATTCCAGACTATCCTAGAGCTGTGCATCTAGACTGTACTTAGTCTGGAATCACAGCTCTGTCTATCATTAAGCTGTGATTCCAGACTATCATAAAGCTGTGATTCCAGACTATCCTAGAGCTGTGCATCTAGACTGTACTTAGTCTGGAATCACAGCTCTGTCTATCATTAAGCTGTGATTCCAGACTATCATAAAGCTGTGATTCCAGACTATCCTAGAGCTGTGCATCTAGACTGTACTTAGTCTGGAATCACAGCTCTGTCTATCATTAAGCTGTGATTCCAGACTATAATAAAGCTGTGATTCCAGACTATCCTAGAGCTGTGCATCTAGACTGTACTTAGTCTGGAATCACAGCTCTGTCTATCATTAAGCTGTGATTCCAGACTATCATAAAGCTGTGATTCCAGACTATCCTAGAGCTGTGCATCTAGACTGTACTTAGTCTGGAATCACAGCTCTGTCTATCATTAAGCTGTGATTCCAGACTATCATAAAGCTGTGATTCCAGACTATCCTAGAGCTGTGCATCTAGACTGTACTTAGTCTGGAATCACAGCTCTGTCTATCATTAAGCTGTGATTCCAGACTATCATAAAGCTGTGATTCCAGACTATCCTAGAGCTGTGCATCTAGACTGTACTTAGTCTGGAATCACAGCTCTGTCTATCATTAAGCTGTGATTCCAGACTATCATAAAGCTGTGATTCCAGACTATCCTAGAGCTGTGCATCTAGACTGTACTTAGTCTGGAATCACAGCTCTGTCTATCATTAAGCTGTGATTCCAGACTATCATAAAGCTGTGATTCCAGACTATCATAAAGCTGTGATTCCAGACTATCCTAGAGCTGTGAATCTAGACTGTCTGGAATCACAGCTCTAGTCTGGAATCACAGCTGTGATCTATCTGGAATCACAGCTGATTCCAGACTATCATAAAGCTGTGATTCCAGACTATCATAAAGCTGTGATTCCAGACTATCCTAGAGCTGTGCATCTAGACTGTACTTAGTCTGGAATCACAGCTCTGTCTATCATTAAGCTGTGATTCCAGACTATCATAAAGCTGTGATTCCAGACTATCCTAGAGCTGTGCATCTAGACTGTACTTAGTCTGGAATCACAGCTCTGTCTATCATTAAGCTGTGATTCCAGACTATCATAAAGCTGTGATTCCAGACTATCCTAGAGCTGTGCATCTAGACTGTACTTAGTCTGGAATCACAGCTCTGTCTATCATTAAGCTGTGATTCCAGACTATCATAAAGCTGTGATTCCAGACTATCCTAGAGCTGTGCATCTAGACTGTACTTAGTCTGGAATCACAGCTCTGTCTATCATTAAGCTGTGATTCCAGACTATCATAAAGCTGTGATTCCAGACTATCCTAGAGCTGTGCATCTAGACTGTACTTAGTCTGGAATCACAGCTCTGTCTATCATTAAGCTGTGATTCCAGACTATCATAAAGCTGTGATTCTGTGATTCAGCTGTGATTCCAGACTATCCTAGAGCTGTGCATCTAGACTGTACTTAGTCTGGAATCACAGCTCTGTCTATCATTAAGCTGTGATTCCAGACTATCATAAAGCTGTGATTCCAGACTATCCTAGAGCTGTGCATCTAGACTGTACTTAGTCTGGAATCACAGCTCTGTCTATCATTAAGCTGTGATTCCAGACTATCATAAAGCTGTGATTCCAGACTATCCTAGAGCTGTGCATCTAGACTGTACTTAGTCTGGAATCACAGCTCTGTCTATCATTAAGCTGTGATTCCAGACTATCATAAAGCTGTGATTCCAGACTATCCTAGAGCTGTGCATCTAGACTGTACTTAGTCTGGAATCACAGCTCTGTCTTCCATGTGATTCCAGACTTCATAAAGCTGTGATTCCAGACTATCATAAAGCTGTGATTCCAGACTATCCTAGAGCTGTGCATCTAGACTGATTCCAGATCTAGTCTGGAATCACAGCTCTGTCTATCATTAAGCTGTGATTCCAGACTATCATAAAGCTGTGATTCCAGACTATCCTAGAGCTGTGCATCTAGACTGTACTTAGTCTGGAATCACAGCTCTGTCTATCATTAAGCTGTGATTCCAGACTATCATAAAGCTGTGATTCCAGACTATCCTAGAGCTGTGCATCTAGACTGTACTTAGTCTGGAATCACAGCTCTGTCTATCATTAAGCTGTGATTCCAGACTATCATAAAGCTGTGATTCCAGACTATCCTAGAGCTGTGCATCTAGACTGTACTTAGCTCTGCTCTGGAATCACAGCTAAAGCTGTGATTCCAGACTATCATAAAGCTGTGATTCCAGACTATCATAAAGCTGTGATTCCAGACTATCCTAGAGCTGTGCATCTAGACTGTACTTAGTCTGGAATCACAGCTCTGTCTATCATTAAGCTGTGATTCCAGACTATCATAAAGCTGTGATTCCAGACTATCCTAGAGCTGTGCATCTAGACTGTACTTAGTCTGGAATCACAGCTCTGTCTATCATTAAGCTGTGATTCCAGACTATCATAAAGCTGTGATTCCAGACTATCCTAGAGCTGTGCATCTAGACTGTACTTAGTCTGGAATCACAGCTCTGTCTATCATTAAGCTGTGATTCCAGACTATCATAAAGCTGTGATTCCAGACTATCCTAGAGCTGTGCATCTAGACTGTACTGAGTCTGGAATCACAGCTCTGTCTATCATTAAGCTGTGATTCCAGACTATAATAAAGCTGTGATTCCAGACTGTACTTAATCTGGAATCACAGCTCTGTCTATCATTAAGCTGTGATTCGAGACTATAATAAAGCTGTGATTCCAGACTATCCTAGAGCTGTGCATCTAGACTGTACTTAGTCTGGAATCACAGCTCTATCATCTATCATTAAGCTGTGATTCCAGACTATCATAAAGCTGTGATTCCAGACTATCCTAGAGCTGTGCATCTAGACTGTACTTAGTCTGGAATCACAGCTTTGTCTATCATTAAGCTGTGATTCCAGACTATAATAAAGCTGTGATTCCAGACTATCCTAGAGCTGTGCATCTAGACTGTACTTAGTCTGGAATCACAGCTCTGTCTATCATTAAGCTGTGATTCCAGACTATCATAAAGCTGTGATTCCAGACTATCCTAGAGCTGTGAATCTAGACTGTACTTATCTGGAATCACAGCTCTGTCTATTCAGACTATAAAAGCTGTGATTCCAGACTATCATAATAAAGCTGTGATTCCAGCTGCTGTGATTCCAGACTATCATAAAGCTGTGATTCCAGACTATCCTAGAGCTGTGCATCTAGACTGTACTTAGTCTGGAATCACAGCTCTGTCTATCATTAAGCTGTGATTCCAGACTATCATAAAGCTGTGATTCCAGACTATCCTAGAGCTGTGCATCTAGACTGTACTTAGTCTGGAATCACAGCTCTGTCTATCATATAATAAAGCTGTGATTCCAGACTATCATAAAGCTGTGATTCCAGACTATCCTAGAGCTGTGCATCTAGACTATCCTAGAGCTGTGCATCTAGACTGTACTTAGTCTGGAATCACAGCTCTGTCTATCATTAAGCTGTGATTCCAGACTATCATAAAGCTGTGATTCCAGACTATCCTAGAGCTGTGCATCTAGACTGTACTTAGTCTGGAATCACAGCTCTGTCTATCATTAAGCTGTGATTCCAGACTATCATAAAGCTGTGATTCCAGACTATCCTAGAGCTGTGCATCTAGACTGTACTTAGTCTGGAATCACAGCTCTGTCTATCATTAAGCTGTGATTCCAGACTATCATAAAGCTGTGATTCCAGACTATCCTAGAGCTGTGCATCTAGACTGAGCTGTATTAGTCTGGAATCACAGCTCTGTCTATCATTAAGCTGTGATTCCAGACTATCATAAAGCTGTGATTCCAGACTATCCTAGAGCTGTGCATCTAGACTGTCTTAGTCTGGAATCACAGCTCTGTCTATCATTAAGCTGTGATTCCAGACTATCATAAAGCTGTGATTCCAGACTGTGATTCCAGACTAGAGCTGTGCATCTAGACTGTACTTAGTCTGGAATCACAGCTCTGTCTATCATTAAGCTGTGATTCCAGACTATCATAAAGCTGTGATTCCAGACTATCCTAGAGCTGTGCAGACTCTAGAGCTGTGCATCTAGACTGTAGTCTGGAATCACAGCTCTGTCTATCATTAAGCTGTGATTCCAGACTATCATAAAGCTGTGATTCCAGACTATCCTAGAGCTGTGCATCTAGACTGTACTTAGTCTGGAATCACAGCTCTGTCTATCATTAAGCTGTGATTCCAGACTATCATAAAGCTGTGATTCCAGACTATCCTACTGTGATTCCATCTTGTAATCTGGAATCACAGCTCTGTCTATCATTAAGCTGTGATTCCAGACTATAATAAAGCTGTGATTCCAGACTATCCTAGAGCTGTGCATCTAGACTGTACTTAGTCTGGAATCACAGCTCTGTCTATCATTAAGCTGTGATTCCAGACTATCATAAAGATGTGATTCCAGACTATCCTAGAGCTGTGAATCTAGACTGTACTTAGTCTGGAATCACAGCTCTGTCTATCATTAAGCTGTGATTCCAGACTATCATAAAGATGTGATTCCAGACTATCCTAGAGCTGTGCATCTAGACTGTACTTAGTCTGGAATCACAGCTCTGTCTATCATCTATTCATTCATAAAGCTGTGATTCCAGACTATCATAAAGCTGTGATTCCAGACTATCCTAGAGCTGTGATCTAGACTGTAGCTGTGATTCCAGACTATCATAAAGCTGTGATTCCAGACTATCAGAGCTGTGAAAGACTGTGATTGGAATCTATCCAGACTATCATAAGCTGTGATTCCAGACTATCCTAGAGCTGTGCATCTAGACTGTACTTAGTCTGGAATCACAGCTCTGTCTATCATTAAGCTGTGATTCCAGACTATCATAAAGCTGTGATTCCAGACTATCCTAGAGCTGTGCATCTAGACTGTACTTAGTCTGGAATCACAGCTCTGTCTATCATTAAGCTGTGATTCCAGACTATCATAAAGCTGTGATTCCAGACTATCCTAGAGCTGTGAATCTAGACTGTACTTAGTCTGGAATCACAGCTCTGTCTATCATTAAGCTGTGATTCCAGACTATCATAAAGCTGTGATTCCAGACTGTGATTCCAGACTATCCTAGAGCTGTGATTCTAGACTGTGATTCTTAGTCTGGAATCACAGCTCTGGAATCACAGCTCTATCATTAAGCTGTGATTCCAGACTATCATAAAGCTGTGATTCCAGACTATCCTAGAGCTGTGATCTAGACTGCTGTGCATCTAGACTATCTGTGACTAGTCTGGAATCACAGCTCTGTCTATCATTAAGCTGTGATTCCAGACTATCATAAAGCTGTGATTCCAGACTATCCTAGAGCTGTGATCTAGACTGTACTTAGTCTGGAATCACAGCTCTGTCTATCATTAAGCTGTGATTCCAGACTATCATAAAGCTGTGATTCCAGACTATCCTAGAGCTGTGCATCTAGACTGTACTTAGTCTGGAATCACAGCTCTGTCTATCATTAAGCTGTGATTCCAGACTATCATAAAGCTGTGATTCCAGACTATCCTAGAGCTGTGCATCTAGACTGTACTTAGTCTGGAATCACAGCTCTGTCTATCATTAAGCTGTGATTCCAGACTATAATAAAGCTGTGATTCCAGACTGTGTGCATCTAGACTGTAAGTCTGGAATCACAGCTCTGTCTATCATTAAGCTGTGATTCCAGACTATCATAAAGCTGTGATTCCAGACTATCCTAGAGCTGTGCATCTAGACTGTACTTAGTCTGGAATCACAGCTCTGTCTATCATTAAGCTGTGATTCCAGACTATCATAAAGATGTGAATCTAGACTAACCTAGAGCTGTGAATCTAGACTGTACTTAGTCTGGAATCACAGCTCTGTCTATCATTAAGCTGTGATTCCAGACTATCATAAAGCTGTGATGACTGAGCTGTGCATCTAGACTGTATCTGGAATCACAGCTCTGTCTATCATTAAGCTGTGATTCCAGACTGTGTGATTCCAGACTATCCTAGAGCTGTGATTCTGGAATCACAGCTCTGTCTATCATTAAGCTGTGATTCCAGACTATCATAAAGCTGATTCCAGACTATCCTAGAGCTGTGATCTCTGGAATCAGACTCTGTCATAAAGCTGTGATTCCAGACTATCATAAAGCTGTGATTCCAGACTATCCTAGAGCTGTGATTCCAGACTATCCTATTCCAGAGCTGTGATTCCAGACTATCCTAGAGCTGTGCATCTAGACTGTCTGTCTGGAATCACAGCTCTGTCTATCATTAAGCTGTGATTCCAGACTATCATAAAGCTGTGATTCCAGACTATCCTAGAGCTGTGCATCTAGACTGTACTTAGTCTGGAATCACAGCTCTGTCTATCATTAAGCTGTGATTCCAGACTATCATAAAGCTGTGATTCCAGACTATCCTAGAGCTGTGCATCTAGACTATCCTAGAGCTGTGCATCTAGACTGTACTTAGTCTGGAATCACAGCTCTGTCTATCATTAAGCTGTGATTCCAGACTATCATAAAGCTGTGATTCCAGACTATCATAAAGCTGTGATTCCAGACTATCCTAGAGCTGTGCATCTAGACTGTACTTAGTCTGGAATCACAGCTCTGTCTATCATTAAGCTGTGATTCCAGACTATCATAAAGCTGTGATTCCAGACTATCCTAGAGCTGTGCATCTAGACTGTACTTAGTCTGGAATCACAGCTCTGTCTATCATTAAGCTGTGATTCCAGACTATCATAAAGCTGTGATTCCAGACTATCCTAGAGCTGTGATCTAGACTATCTGTAAAGCTGTCTGGAATCACAGCTCTGTCTATCATTAAGCTGTGATTCCAGACTATCATAAAGCTGTGATTCCAGACTATCCTAGAGCTGTGCATCTAGACTGTACATTAGTCTGGAATCACAGCTCTGTATCATAAAGCTGTGATTCCAGACTATCATAAAGCTGTGATTCCAGACTATCCTAGAGCTGTGCATCTAGACTGTACTGAGTCTGGAATCACAGCTCTGTCTATCATTAAGCTGTGATTCCAGACTATCATAAAGCTGTGATTCCAGACTATCCTAGAGCTGTGCATCTAGACTGTACTTAGTCTGGAATCACAGCTCTGTCTATCATTAAGCTGTGATTCCAGACTATCATAAAGCTGTGATTCCAGACTATCCTAGAGCTGTGAATCTAGACTGTATCTTGTGATTCCAGTCTGGAATCACAGCTATCCTGTGTGCATCATTAAGCTGTGATTCCAGACTATCATAAAGCTGTGATTCCAGACTCATAGACTGTGATTCCAGACCTAGAGCTGTGCATCTAGACTGTACTTAGTCTGGAATCACAGCTCTGTCTATCATTAAGCTGTGATTCCAGACTATCATAAAGATGTGAATCTAGACTAACCTAGAGCTGTGAATCTAGACTGTACTTAGTCTGGAATCACAGCTCTGTCTATCATTAAGCTGTGATTCCAGACTATCATAAAGCTGTGATTCCAGACTATCCTAGAGCTGTGATTCTAGACTGTATCTAGACTGGAATGCATCTAGACTGTATAAAGCTGGAATCACAGACTATCTATCATTAAGCTGTGATTCCAGACTATCATAAAGCTGTGATTCCAGACTATCCTAGAGCTGTGCATCTAGACTGTACTTAGTCTGGAATCACAGCTCTGTCTATCATTAAGCTGTGATTCCAGACTATCATAAAGCTGTGATTCCAGACTATCCTAGAGCTGTGCATCTAGACTGTACTTAGTCTGGAATCACAGCTCTGTCTATCATTAAGCTGTGATTCCAGACTATCATAAAGCTGTGAATCTAGACTATCCTAGAGCTGTGCATCTAGACTGTACTTAGTCTGGAATCACAGCTCTGTCTATCATTAAGCTGTGATTCCAGACTATCATAAAGCTGTGATTCCAGACTATCCTAGAGCTGTGCATCTAGACTGTACTTAGTCTGGAATCACAGCTCTGTCTATCATTAAGCTGTGATTCCAGACTGTGATTCCAGACTATCCTAGAGCTGTGCATCTAGACTGTAGTCTGGAATCACAGCTCTGTCTATCATTAAGCTGTGATTCCAGACTATCATAAAGCTGTGATTCCAGACTATCCTAGATTCCAGCTGTGCATGTGATTCCAGACTATCCTAGAGCTGTGCATCTAGACTGTACTTAGTCTGGAATCACAGCTCTGTCTATCATTAAGCTGTGATTCCAGACTATCATAAAGCTGTGATTCCAGACTATCATAAAGCTGTGATTCCAGACTATCATAAAGCTGTGATTCCAGACTATCCTAGAGCTGTGCATCTAGACTGTACTTAGTCTGGAATCACAGCTCTGTCTATCATTAAGCTGTGATTCCAGACTATCATAAAGCTGTGATTCCAGACTATCCTAGAGCTGTGCATCTAGACTGTACTTAGTCTGGAATCACAGCTCTGTCTATCATTAAGCTGTGATTCCAGACTATCATAAAGCTGTGATTCCAGACTATCCTAGAGCTGTGCATCTAGACTGTACTTAGTCTGGAATCACAGCTCTGTCTATCATTAAGCTGTGATTCCAGACTATCATAAAGCTGTGATTCCAGACTATCCTAGAGCTGTGCATCTAGACTGTATCTGGAATCACAGCTCTGTCTATCATTAAGCTGTGATTCCAGACTATAATAAAGCTGTGATTCCAGACTATCCTAGAGCTGTGCATCTAGACTGTACTTAGTCTGGAATCACAGCTCTGTCTATCATTAAGCTGTGATTCCAGACTATCATAAAGCTGTGATTCCAGACTATCCTAGAGCTGTGAATCTAGACTGTACTTAGTCTGGAATCACAGCTCTGTCTATCATTAAGCTGTGATTCCAGACTATCATAAAGATGTGAATCTAGACTAACCTAGAGCTGTGAATCTAGACTGTACTTAGTCTGGAATCACAGCTCTGTCTATCATTAAGCTGTGATTCCAGACTATCATAAAGCTGTGATTCCAGACTTTCATAAAGCTGTGATTCCAGACTTCCAGTGATTCTATTCCAGACTAAAGCTGTGATTCTGTACAGAATCACAGCTATCATAAAGCTGTGATTCCAGACTATCATAAAGCTGATTCCAGACTATCCAGACTGTGATCCTAGAGCTGTGCATCTAGACTGTACTTAGTCTGGAATCACAGCTCTGTCTATCATTAAGCTGTGATTCCAGACTATAATAAAGCTGTGATTCCAGACTATCCTAGAGCTGTGCATCTAGACTGTACTTAGTCTGGAATCACAGCTCTGTCTATCATTAAGCTGTGATTCCAGACTATCATAAAGCTGTGATTCCAGACTATCATAAAGCTGTGATTCCAGACTCTAGACTGTACTTAGTCTGGAATCACAGCTGTGTCTATCATTAAGCTGTGATTCCAGACTGGAATCAAGCTGTGATTCCAGACTATCCTAGAGCTGTGCATCTAGACTGTCTGATTCACAGCTCTATCTATCATTAAGCTGTGATTCCAGACTATCATAAAGCTGTGATTCCAGACTATCCTAGAGCTGTGCATCTAGACTGTACTTAGTCTGGAATCACAGCTCTGTCTATCATTAAGCTGTGATTCCAGACTATCATAAAGCTGTGATTCCAGACTATCCTAGAGCTGTGCATCTAGACTGTACTTAGTCTGGAATCACAGCTCTGTGCATCTAGATTCCAGACTGGTGAATCACAGCTCTGTCTATCATTAAGCTGTGATTCCAGACTATCATAAAGCTGTGATTCCAGACTATCATAAAGCTGTGATTCCAGACTATCCTAGAGCTGTGAATCTAGACTGTACTTAGTCTGGAATCACAGCTCTGTCTATCATTAAGCTGTGATTCCAGACTATCATAAAGCTGTGATTCCAGACTATCCTAGAGCTGTGCATCTAGACTGGAATCACAGCTCTGTCTATCATTAAGCTGTGATTCCAGACTCTGTGATTCCAGACTATCCTAGTCTGGAATCACAGCTCTGTCTATCATTAAGCTGTGATTCCAGACTATCATAAAGCTGTGATTCCAGACTATCCTAGAGCTGTGCATCTAGACTGTACTTAGTCTGGAATCACAGCTCTGTCTATCATTAAGCTGTGATTCCAGACTATAATAAAGCTGTGATTCCAGACTATTATAAAGCTGTGATTCCAGACTATCATAAAGCTGTGATTCCAGACTATCCTAGAGCTGTGCATCTAGACTGTACTTAGTCTGGAATCACAGCTCTGTCTATCATTAAGCTGTGATTCCAGACTATCATAAAGATGTGAATCTAGACTAACCTAGAGCTGTGAATCTAGACTGTACTTAGTCTGGAATCACAGCTCTGTCTATCATTAAGCTGTGATTCCAGACTATCATAAAGCTGTGATTCCAGACTATCCTAGAGCTGTGAATCTAGACTGTACTTAGTCTGGAATCACAGCTCTGTCTATCATTAAGCTGTGATTCCAGACTATCATAAAGCTGTGATTCCAGACTATCCTAGAGCTGTGCATCTAGACTATCATAAGCTGTGATTCTGTGCATCAGTCTGGAATCACAGCTCTCATAAAGCTGTGATTCCAGACTATCATAAAGCTGTGATTCCAGACTATCATAAAGCTGTGATTCCAGACTATCCTGTGATTCCAGAGCTGTGTGCATCTAGACTGTACTTAGTCTGGAATCACAGCTCTGTCTATCATTAAGCTGTGATTCCAGACTATCATAAAGCTGTGATTCCAGACTATCCTAGAGCTGTGCATCTAGACTGTACTTAGTCTGGAATCACAGCTCTGTCTATCATTAAGCTGTGATTCCAGACTATCATAAAGCTGTGATTCCAGACTATCCTAGAGCTGTGAATCTAGACTGTACTTAGTCTGGAATCACAGCTCTGTCTATCATTAAGCTGTGATTCCAGACTATCATAAAGCTGTGATTCCAGACTATCCTAGAGCTGTGCATCTAGACTGTACTTAGTCTGGAATCACAGCTCTGTCTATCATTAAGCTGTGATTCCAGACTATCATAAAGCTGTGATTCCAGACTATCCTAGAGCTGTGAATCTAGACTGTACTTAGTCTGGAATCACAGCTCTGTCTATCATTAAGCTGTGATTCCAGACTATCATAAAGCTGTGATTCCAGACTATCATAAAGCTGTGACTTAAAGTCTGGAATCACAGCTCTGGAAGACTATCACAAAGCTGTGATTCTGAGCTGTGCTATCTGTACTTAGTTGGAAGCTGTGATTCCAGACTATAATAAAGCTGTGATTCCAGACTATCCTAGAGCTGTGCATCTAGACTGTACTTAGTCTGGAATCACAGCTCTGTCTATCATTAAGCTGTGATTCCAGACTATCATAAAGATGTGAATCTAGACTAACCTAGAGCTGTGAATCTAGACTGTACTTAGTCTGGAATCACAGCTTTGTCTATCATTAAGCTGTGATTCCAGACTATCATAAAGATGTGAATCTAGACTAACCTAGAGCTGTGAATCTAGACTGTACTTAGTCTGGAATCACAGCTCTGTCTATCATTAAGCTGTGATTCCAGACTATCATAAAGCTGTGATTCCAGACTATCATAAAGCTGTGATTCCAGACTATCCTAGTCTGTGATTCTGTCTATCAGATTCCAGACTATCATCTGTGATTCCAGACTATCCTAGAGCTGTGATTCCAGACTATCATAAAGCTGTGATTCCATAAAGCTGTGATTCCAGACTATCATAAAGCTGTGATTCCAGACTATCCTAGAGCTGTGCATCTAGACTGTACTTAGTCTGGAATCACAGCTCTGTCTATCATTAAGCTGTGATTCCAGACTATAATAAAGCTGTGATTCCAGACTATCCTAGAGCTGTGCATCTAGACTGTACTTAGTCTGGAATCACAGCTCTGTCTATCATTAAGCTGTGATTCCAGACTATCATAAAGATGTGAATCTAGACTATCCTAGAGCTGTGCATCTAGACTATCCTAGAGCTGTGCATCTAGACTGTACTTAGTCTGGAATCACAGCTCTGTCTATATGTGATTCCAGACTATCAAGCTGTGATTCCAGACTATCTGGAAAGCTGTGATTCCAGACTATCCTAAAGCTGTGATTCTAGACTGTGTGAATCTAGACTGTACTTAGTCTGGAATCACAGCTCTGTCTATCATTAAGCTGTGATTCCAGACTATCATAAAGCTGTGATTCCAGACTATCCTAGAGCTGTGCATCTAGACTATCCTAGAGCTGTGCATCTAGACTGTACTTAGTCTGGAATCACAGCTCTGTCTATCATTAAGCTGTGATTCCAGACTATCATAAAGCTGTGATTCCAGACTTTCATAAAGCTGTGATTCCAGACTATCATAAAGCTGTGATTCCAGACTATCATAAAGCTGTGATTCCAGACCTAGAGCTGTGAATCTAGACTGTATCTTAGTCTGGAATCACAGCTCTGTCTATCATTAAGCTGTGATTCCAGACTATCATAAAGCTGTGATTCCAGACTATCCTAGAGCTGTGCATCTAGACTGTACTTAGTCTGGAATCACAGCTCTGTCTATCATTAAGCTGTGATTCCAGACTATCATAAAGCTGTGATTCCAGACTATCCTAGAGCTGTGCATCTAGACTGTACTTAGTCTGGAATCACAGCTCTGTCTATCATTAAGCTGTGATTCCAGACTATAATAAAGCTGTGATTCCAGACTGTACTTAATCTGGAATCACAGCTCTGTCTATCATTAAGCTGTGATTCGAGACTATAATAAAGCTGTGATTCCAGACTATCCTAGAGCTGTGCATCTAGACTGTACTTAGTCTGGAATCACAGCTCTGTCTATCATTAAGCTGTGATTCCAGACTATCATAAAGCTGTGATTCCAGACTATCCTAGAGCTGTGAATCTAGACTGTACTTAGTCTGGAATCACAGCTCTGTCTATCATTAAGCTGTGATTCCAGACTATCATAAAGATGTGAATCTAGACTAACCTAGAGCTGTGAATCTAGACTGTACTTAGTCTGGAATCACAGCTCTGTCTATCATTAAGCTGTGATTCCAGACTATCATAAAGCTGTGATTCCAGACTTTCATAAAGCTGTGATTCCAGACTATCATAAAGCTGTGATTCCAGACTATCATAAAGCTGTGATTCCAGACTATCATAAAGCTGTGATTCCAGACTATCCTAGAGCTGTGCATCTAGACTGTACTTAGTCTGGAATCACAGCTCTGTCTATCATTAAGCTGTGATTCCAGACTATAATAAAGCTGTGATTCCAGACTATCCTAGAGCTGTGCATCTAGAGCTGTGCATCTAGACTGTACTTAGTCTGGAATCACAGCTCTGTCTATCATTAAGCTGTGATTCCAGACTATAATAAAGCTGTGATTCCAGACTATCCTAGAGCTGTGCATCTAGACTGTACTTAGTCTGGAATCACAGCTCTGTCTATCATTAAGCTGTGATTCCAGACTATCATAAAGCTGTGATTCCAGACTATCATAAAGCTGTGATTCATCCTAGAGCTGTGCATCTTAGTCTGGAATCACAGCTCTGTCTATCATTAAGCTGTGATTCCAGATTCCAAAGCTGTGATTCCAGACTATCATAAAGCTGTGATTCCAGACTGACTGTACTTAGTCTGGAATCACAGCTCTGTCTATCATTAAGCTGTGATTCCAGACTATCATAAAGCTGTGATTCCAGACTATCCTAGAGCTGTGAATCTAGATCTGTGGAATCACAGCTCTGTCTATCATTAAGCTGTGATTCCAGACTATCATAAAGCTGTGATTCCAGACTATCCTAGAGCTGTGCATCTAGACTGTACTTAGTCTGGAATCACAGCTCTCTGTGTATTCAGACTATCAGCTGTGATTCCAGACTATCATCTAAAGTCTGGAATCACAGATTCTGTGATTCCAGACTATCCTAAAGCTGTGATTCCAGACTATCCTAGAGTCTCTAGACTGAATCTGGAATCACAGCTTGTCTATCATTGCTGTGATTCCAGACTATCATAAAGCTGTGATTCCAGACTATCCTAGAGCTGTGCATCTAGACTGTACTTAGTCTGGAATCACAGCTCTGTCTATCATTAAGCTGTGATTCCAGACTATCATAAAGCTGTGATTCCAGACTATCCTAGAGCTGTGCATCTAGAGCTTAGTCTGGAATCACAGCTCTGTCTATCATAAAGCTGTGATTCCAGACAAGCTCACAGCTCTGTCTATCATAAAGCTGTGATTCCAGACTATAATAAAGCTGTGATTCCAGACTATCCTAGAGCTGTGCATCTAGACTGTACTTAGTCTGGAATCACAGCTCTGTCTATCATTAAGCTGTGATTCCAGACTATCATAAAGCTGTGATTCCAGACTAACCTAGAGCTGTGCATCTAGACTGTACTTAGTCTGGAATCACAGCTCTGTCTATCATAAAGCTGTGATTCCAGACTATCATAATTCCAGACTATCCTAGAGCTGTGCATCTAGACTGTACAGAGTCTGGAATCACAGCTCTGTCTATCATTAAGCTGTGATTCCAGACTATCATAAAGCTGTGATTCCAGACTATCCTAGAGCTGTGCATCTAGACTGTGCTGTACAGCTGATCAGTCTGGAATCCAGCTATCATAAAGCTGTGATTCCAGACTATCCTAGAGCTGTGATTCCAGACTAGTCTGGAATCACAGCTAAATCATTAAGCTGTGATTCCAGACTATCCTAGAGCTGTGATTCCATCTAGACTGACTGTACTGAGTCTGGAATCACAGCTCTGTCTATCATTAAGCTGTGATTCCAGACTATCATAAAGCTGTGATTCCAGACTATCCTAGAGCTGTGCATCTAGATCTGTACTTAGTCTGGAATCACAGCTCTGTCTATCATTAAGCTGTGATTCCAGACTATAATAAAGCTGTGATTCCAGACTATCCTAGAGCTATCTAGATCTTAGTCTGGAATCACAGCTCTGTCTATCATTAAGCTGTGATTCCAGACTATCATAAAGCTGTGAATTCTAGACTAACCTAGAGCTGTGCATCTAGACTGTACTTAGTCTGGAATCACAGCTCTGTCTATCATTAAGCTGTGATTCCAGACTATCATAAAGCTGTGATTCCAGACTATCCTAGAGCTGTGATTCCAGACTCTAGAGCTGGAATCACAGACTATAGTCTGGAATCACAGCTCTGTCTCTTCCAGATTATTCCAGACTATCTGCTGATTCCAGACTATCATAAAGCTGTGATTCCAGACTATCCTAGAGCTGTGAATCTAGACTGTAATTAGTCTGGAATCACAGCTCTGTCTAAAGCTGTGATTCCAGACTATCATAAAGCTGTGATTCCAGACTATCCTAGAGCTGTGCATCTAGATTGTACTTAGTCTGGAATCACAGCTGTTGTGATTCCAGACTATCATAAAGCTGATTCCAGACTATCATAAAGCTGTGATTCCAGACTATCCTAGAGCTGTGCATCTAGACTGTACTTAGTCTGGAATCACAGCTCTGTCTATCATTGCTGTGATTCCAGACTATAATAAAGCTGTGATTCTAGACTATCCTAGAGCTGTGCATCTAGACTGTCTGGAATCACAGCTCTGTCTATCATTAAGGTGATTCCAGACTATAATAAAGCTGTGATTCCAGACTATCCTAGAGCTGTGCATCTAGACTGTACTTAGTCTGGAATCACAGCTCTGTCTATCATTAAGCTGTGATTCCAGACTATCATAAAGCTGTGATTCCAGACTATAATAAAGCTGTGATTCCAGACTATCCTAGAGCTGTGCATCTAGACTGTACTTAGTCTGGAATCACAGCTCTGTCTATCATTAAGCTGTGATTCCAGACTATCATAAAGCTGTGATTCCAGACTATCCTAGAGCTGTGAATCTAGACTGTACTTAGTCTGGAATCACAGCTCTGTCTATCATTAAGCTGTGATTCCAGACTATCATAAAGATGATTCCAGACTATCCTAGAGCTGTGAATCTAGACTGTAAGTCTGGAATCACAGCTCTGTCTATCATTAAGCTGTGATTCCAGACTATCATAAAGCTGTGATTCCAGACTATCCTAGAGCTGTGCATCTAGATGTACTTTTAGTCTGGAATCACAGCTCTGTCTATCATTAAGCTGTGATTCCAGACTATCATAAAGCTGTGATTCCAGACTATCCTAGAGCTGTGCATCTAGACTGATTAGTCTGGAATCACAGCTCTGTTCCAGACTATCATTAAGCTGTGATTCCAGACTATCATAAAGCTGTGATTCCAGACTATCCTAGAGCTGTGCATCTAGACTGTACTTAGTCTGGAATCACAGCTCTGTCTATCATTAAGCTGTGATTCCAGACTATCATAAAGATGTGATTCCAGACTATCCTAGAGCTGTGATCTAGACTGTCAGTCTGGAATCACAGCTCTGTCTATCATTAAGCTGTGATTCCAGACTATCATAAAGCTGTGATTCCAGACTATCCTAGAGCTGTGCATCTAGACTGTACTTAGTCTGGAATCACAGCTCTGTCTATCATTAAGCTGTGATTCCAGACTATCATAAAGCTGTGATTCCAGACTATCCTAGAGCTGTGAATCTAGACTGTACTTAGTCTGGAATCACAGCTCTGTCTATCATTAAGCTGTGATTCCAGACTATCATAAAGCTGTGATTCCAGACTATCCTAGAGCTGTGAATCTAGACTGTACCTTAGTCTGGAATCACAGCTCTGTCTATCATTAAGCTGTGATTCCAGACTATCATAAAGCTGTGATTCCAGACTATCTTAGAGCTGTGCATCTAGACTGTATTAGTCTGGAATCACAGCTCTGTCTATCATTAAGCTGTGATTCCAGACTATCATAAAGCTGTGATTCCAGACTATCCTAGAGCTGTGCATCTAGACTGTACTTAGTCTGGAATCACAGCTCTGTCTATCATTAAGCTGTGATTCCAGACTATCATAAAGCTGTGATTCCAGACTATCCTAGAGCTGTGATCTAGACTGTATAGTCTGGAATCACAGCTGTCTATCATTAAGCTGTGATTCCAGACTATCATAAAGCTGTGATTCCAGACTGTGAATCTAGACTACTATCCTAGATGTGCATCTAGACTTTCACTTAGTCTGGAATCACAGCTCTGTCTATCATTAAGCTGTGATTCCAGACTATCATAAAGCTGTGATTCAGACTCATAAAGCTGTGATTCCAGACTATCCTAGAGCTGGAATCACAGACTATCATAAAGCTGGAATCACAGCTCTGCTCTATCATTAAGCTGTGATTCCAGACTATCATAAAGCTGTGATTCCAGACTATCCTAGAGCTGTGCATCTAGACTGTACTTAGTCTGGAATCACAGCTCTGTCTATCATTAGCTGTGATTCCAGACTATCATAAAGCTGTGATTCCAGACTATCCTAGAGCTGTGAATCTAGACTGTACTTAGTCTGGAATCACAGCTCTGTCTATCATTAAGCTGTGATTCCAGACTATCATAAAGCTGTGATTCCAGACTATCCTAGAGCTGTGCATCTAGGAAGTCTGGAATCACAGCTCTGTCTATCATTAATTCCAGCTGTGATTCCAGACTATAAAGCTGTATCATAAAGCTGATTCCAGACATCCTAGAGCTGTATCTAGACTGTATTAGTCTGGAATCACAGCTCTGTCTATCATTAAGCTGTGATTCCAGACTATCATAAAGCTGTGATTCCAGACTATCCTAGAGCTGTGCATCTAGACTGTACTGAGTCTGGAATCACAGCTCTGTCTATCATTAAGCTGTGATTCCAGACTATCATAAAGCTGTGATTCCAGACTATCCTAGAGCTGTGCATCTAGACTGTATTAGTCTGGAATCACAGCTCTGTCTATGATAGCTGTGATTCCAGACTATCATAAAGCTGTGATTCCAGACTATCCTAGAGCTGTGATCTATCATAGACTGTATTTAGTCTGGAATCACAGCTCTGTCTATCATTAAGCTGTGATTCCAGACTATCATAAAGCTGTGATTCCTGTGATTCCAGAGATTCTAGACTACAGAGCTATTCCAGAAGCTGTGAATCACAGCTCTGTCTATCATTAAGCTGTGATTCCAGACTATCATAAAGCTGTGATTCCAGACTATCCTAGAGCTGTGCATCTAGACTGTACTTAGTCTGGAATCACAGCTCTGTCTATCATTAAGCTGTGATTCCAGACAGACTATAGACTAAAGCTGTGATTCCAGACTATCCTAGAGCTGTGCATCTAGACTGTACTAGTCTGGAATCACAGCTCTGTCTATCATTAAGCTGTGATTCCAGACTATCCTGTGATTCCAGACTATCCTAGAGCTGTGCATCTAGACTGTCTTAGTCTGGAATCACAGCTCTGTCTATCATTAAGCTGTGATTCCAGACTATAATAAAGCTGTGATTCCAGACTATCCTAGAGCTGTGCATCTAGACTGTACTTAGTCTGGAATCACAGCTCTGTCTATCATTAAGCTGTGATTCCAGACTATCATAAAGCTGTGATCTAGACTATCCTAGAGCTGTGAATCTAGACTGTATCATTAAGCTGTGAATCACAGCTCTGACTATTAAAGCTGTGATTCCAGACTATCCTAGAGCTGTGAATCTAGACTGTCTAGTCTGGAATCACAGCTCTGTCTATCATTAAGCTGTGATTCCAGACTATCATAAAGCTGTGATTCCAGACTATCCTAGAGCTGTGATCTAGACTGTAGAGTCTGGAATCACAGCTCTGTCTATCATTAAAGCTGTGATTCCAGACTATCATAAGCTGTGATTCAGACTATCTAGATCTAGACTGTACTTAGTCTGGAATCACAGCTCTGTCTATCATTAAGCTGTGATTCCAGACTATCATAAAGCTGTGATTCCAGACTATCCTAGAGCTGTGATCTAGACTGTACAGTCTGGAATCACAGCTCTGTCTATCATTAAGCTGTGATTCCAGACTATCATAAAGATGTGATGTGTGAATCTAGACTAACCTAGAGCTGTGAATCTAGACTGTACTTAGTCTGGAATCACAGCTTTGTCTATCATTAAGCTGTGATTCCAGACTATAATAAAGCTGTGATTCCAGACTATCCTAGAGCTGTGCATCTAGACTGTACTTAGTCTGGAATCACAGCTCTGTCTATCATTAAGCTGTGATTCCAGACTATCATAAAGCTGTGATTCCAGACTATCCTAGAGCTGTGCATCTAGATGTGCAGACTCTGGAATCACAGCTCTATCTATCATTAAGCTGTGATTCCAGACTATCATAAAGCTGTGATTCCAGACTATCCTAGAGCTGTGCATCTAGACTGTACTTAGTCTGGAATCACAGCTCTGTCTGTGATCATATAATAAAGCTGTGATTCAGACTATCCTAGAGCTGTGCATCTAGACTGTACTTAGTCTGGAATCACAGCTCTATCTATCATTAAGCTGTGATTCCAGACTATCATAAAAGATGTGATCCAGACTAAGAGCTGTGATTCCAGACTATCCTAGAGCTGTGCATCTAGACTGTAGGATAGTCTGGAATCACAGCTCTGTCTATCATTAAGCTGATTCCAGACTATCATAAAGCTGTGATTCCAGACTATCCTAGAGCTGTGCATCTAGACTGTACTTAGTCTGGAATCACAGCTCTATCATTCCAGCTGTGATTCCAGACTATCCTAGAGCTGTGCATCTAGACTGTACTGGAATCACAGCTATCTATCAAAGCTGTGATTCCAGACTATCATAAAGCTGTGATTCTGAGAATGTACTTAATCTGGAATCACAGCTCTGTCTATCATTAAGCTGTGATTCCAGACTCATAAAGCTGTGATTCCAGACTATCCTAGAGCTGTGCATCTAGACTGTATTAGTCTGGAATCACAGCTCTGTCTATCATTAAGCTGTGATTCCAGACTATCATAAAGCTGTGATTCCAGACTATCCTGAGAGCTGTGCATCTAGACTGTCTGGAATCACAGCTCTGTCTATCATTAAGCTGTGATTCAGACTATCATAAAGCTGTGATTCCAGACTATCCTAGAGCTGTGAATCTAGACTGTATTAGTCTGGAATCACAGCTCTGTCTATCATTAAGCTGTGATTCCAGACTATCATAAAGCTGTGATTCCAGACTATCCTAGAGCTGTGAATCTAGACTGTACTTAGTCTGGAATCACAGCTCTGTCTATCATAAGCTGTGATTCCAGACTATCATAAAGCTGTGATTCCAGACTATCCTAGAGCTGTGCATCTAGACTGTACTTAGTCTGGAATCACAGCTCTGATCTATCATTAAGCTGTGATTCCAGACTATCATAAAGCTGTGATTCCAGACTATCCTAGAGCTGTGAATCTAGACTGTACTTAGTCTGGAATCACAGCTCTGTCTATCATTAAGCTGTGATTCCAGACCAAGCTGTGATTCCAGACTATCATAAAGCTGTGATTCCAGACTGTGATTCCAGACTCATAGCTGTGATTCCAGACTATCCTAAGCTGTGATTTCAGACTCTAGAGCTGTGCATCTAGACTGTAGTCTGGAATCACAGCTCTGTCTATCATAGCTGTGATTCCAGACTATCATAAAGCTGTGATTCCAGACTATCATAAAGCTGTGATTCCAGACTATCCTAGAGCTGTGATTCCAGACTATCCTAGAATCACAGCTCTATCATAAAGCTCTGTATCTGATTCCAGACTATCATAAAGATGTGAATCTAGACTGTCCTAATCAGCTGTGATCCAGACTGTCTATCAAGCTGTGATTCCAGACTATCCTAAGCTGTGATCTAGACTGTACTAGAGCTGGAATCACAGCTCTATCCTATCATTAAGCTGTGATTCCAGACTATAATAAAGCTGTGATTCCAGACTATCCTAGAGCTGTGAATCTAGACTGTACTAGTCTGGAATCACAGCTCTGTCTATCATTAAGCTGTGATTCCAGACTATCATAAAGAATGATTCCAGACTATCCTAGAGCTGTGATCTAGACTAGTCTGGAATCACAGCTCTGTGATATCATTAGCTGTGATTCCAGACTATCCTAAAGCTGTGATCTGAACTGCAGAGCTGTGAATCTAGACTGTTTAGTCTGGAATCACAGCTCTGTCTATCATTAAGCTGTGATTCCAGACTATCATAAAGCTGTGATTCCAGACTCATCCTGAGCTGTGATCTAGATTGGTCTGGAATCACAGCTCTGTCTATCATTAAGCTGTGATTCCAGACTATCATAAAGCTGTGATTCCAGACTTTCATAAAGCTGTGATTCCAGACTATCATAAAGCTGTGATTCCAGACTATCATAAAGCTGTGATTCCAGACTATCATAAAGCTGTGATTCCAGACTATCCTAGAGCTGTGCATCTAGACTGTACTTAGTCTGGAATCACAGCTCTGTCTATCATTAAGCTGTGATTCCAGACTATAATAAAGCTGTGATTCCAGACTATCCTAGAGCTGTGCATCTAGACTGTACTTAGTCTGGAATCACAGCTCTGATCATTAAGCACAGCTGTGATTCCAGACTATCATAGGATAGTCTCTGTGATTCCAGACATCAGCTCTAGACTGATAGAGCTGTGAATCTAGACTGTGATAGTCTGGAATCATAAAAGCTTGTCTAATAAAGCTGTGATTCCAGACTATCATAGAGCTGTGATCTCAGACTATAAGCTAAAGCTGTGATTCCAGACTATGCTGTGATTCCAGACTATCTAGAGCTGTGCATCTAGACTGTAGTCTGGAATCACAGCTCTATCTATCATTGCTGTGATTCCAGACTATCATAAAGATGTGATTCCAGACTATCCTAAAGCTGTGATTCTAGACAGTCTGGAATCACAGTTAAAGCTGTGATTCCAGACTATCATAGAGTGATTCCAGACTATCCTAGAGCTGTGCATCTAGACTGTACTTAGTCTGGAATCACAGCTCTGTCTATCGATTGCTGTGATTCCAGACTATAATAAAGCTGTGATTCCAGACTATCCTAGAGCTGTGCATCTAGACTGGCCTTAGTCTGGAATCACAGCTGTGATTCCAGACTATCATAAAGCTGTGATTCCAGACTATCATAAAGTGTGGATTCAGACTATCCCTAGAGCTGTGCATCTAGACTGTAAGTCTGGAATCACAGCTCTGTCTATCGATTAAGCTGTGATTCCAGACTATCATAAAGCTGTGATTCCAGACTATCCTAAAGCTGTGATTCCAGACATCTAGACTGCTTAGTCTGGAATCACAGCTCTGTCTATCATTAAGCTGTGATTCCAGACTATAATAAAGCTGTGATTCCAGACTATCCTAGAGCTGTGCATCTAGACTGTACCTAGTCTGGAATCACAGCTCTGTCTATCATTAAGCTGTGATTCCAGACTATCATAAAGCTAGAGCTGTGATTCCAGACTATCCTAGAGCTTTGTCTATCATTAAGCTGTGATAGTCTGGAATCACAGATTCCAGACTATCATAAAGCTGTGATTCCAGACTATCAAGCTAAAGCTGTGATTCCAGACTATCCTAGAGCTGTGCATCTAGACTGTACAGTCTGGAATCACAGCTCTGTCTATATTAAGCTGTGATTCCAGACTATCATAAAGCTGTGATTCCAGACTATCCTAGAGCTGTGAATCTAGATCCAAGTCTGGAATCACAGCTCTGTCTATCATTGCTGTGATTCCAGACTATCATAAAGCTGATTCCAGACTATCATAAAGCTGTGATTCCAGACTAGAGCTGTGCATCTAGATGTACTTAGTCTGGAATCACAGCTCTAATTAAGATTCCAGACTATCATAAAGCTGTGATTCCAGACTATCCTAGAGCTGTGCAATCTAGCTGTACTTAGTCTGGAATCACAGCTCTGTCTAATCATTAAGCTGTGATTCCAGACTATCATAAAGATGTGAATCCCAGACTAACCTAGAGCTGTGAATCTAATGTAAGTCTGGAATCACAGCTCTGTCTATCATTATGGCTGTGATTCCAGACTATCATAAAGCTGTGATTCCAGACTATCTAGACTGTGATTCTAGATCAGTCTGGAATCACAGCTCTGTCTATCATTAAGCTGTGATTCCAGACTATCATAAAGCTGTGATTCCAGACATCCTAGAGCTGCATCTAGATGTATGCTTAGTCTGGAATCACAGCTCTGTCTATCATTAAGCTGTGATTCCAGACTATAATAAAGCTGTGATTCCAGACTATCCTAGCTGTGATTCTAGCTGTGATTCTAGACTATAATAGTGTGATTCCAGAATCACAGCTCTTGAGATCTGGATTAGTCTGGAATCACAGCTCTGTGATTCCAGACTATAATAAAGCTGTGATTCCAGACTATCCTAGAGCTGTGATCTAGACTGCTGTGATTCCAGACTATCCCTGAATACTTAGTCTGGAATCACAGCTCTGTCTATCATTAAGCTGTGATTCCAGACTATCATAAAGCTGTGATTCCAGACTATCCTAGAGCTGTGAATCTAGATAGTCTGGAATCACAGCTCTGTCTATCATTAAGCTGTGATTCCAGACTATCATAAAGCTGTGATTCCAGACTATCCTAGAGCTGTGATTCTAGACTGTACTTACTGGAATCACAGCTCTGTCTATCATTAAGCTGTGATTCCAGACTATCATAAAGCTGTGATTCCAGACTATCAGAGCTGTCAATCTAGATAGTCTGGAATCACAGCTCTGTCTAATTAAGCTGTGATTCCAGACTATCATAAAGCTGTGATTCCAGACTATCATAAAGCTGTGATTCCAGACTATCATAAAGCTGTGATTCCAGACTATCCTAGAGCTGTGCATCTAGACTGTACTTAGTCTGGAATCACAGCTCTGTCTATCATTAAGCTGTGATTCCAGACTATCATAAAGCTGTGATTCCAGACTATCCTAGAGCTGTGCATCTAGAGCTGTACTTAGTCTGGAATCACAGCTCTAGACTATCATTAAGCTGTGATTCCAGACTATCATAAAGCTGTGATTCCAGACTAACCTAGAGCTGCAATCTAGACTGTACTTGAGTCTGGAATCACAGCTCTGTCTATCATTAAGCTGTGATTCCAGACTATCATAAAAACGATTCCAGACTATCAAGCTGTGATTCCAGACTATCCTAGAGCTGTGAATCTAGACTGTATTTTTAGTCTGGAATCACAGCTTTGTCTATCATTAGAGCTGTGATTCCAGACTATCCTAGAGCTGTGATTCCAGACTCCAGCCTACTATCATAAGCTGTGATTCCAGACTATCATAAAGCTGTGAATCACAGAGCTGTGAATCTATACTGTGCTAGTCTGGAATCACAGCTGTCTATCATAAAGCTGTGATTCCAGACTATCATAAAGCTGTGATTCCAGACTATCCTAGAGCTGCATCTAGACTGTAGTCTGGAATCACAGCTCTGTCTATCATTAAGCTGTGATTCAGACTATCATAAAGCTGTGATTCCAGACTATCCTAGAGCTGTGCATCTAGACTGTAGTCTGGAATCACAGCTCTGTCTATCATTGATAGCTGTGATTCCAGACTATAATGCTGTGATTCCAGACTGTAGGCTGTGCATAGATCTGGAATCACAGCTCTGTCTATCATTAAGCTGTGATTCCAGACTATCATAATAAAGCTGTGATTCCAGACTATCCTAGAGCTGTGCATCTAGCCTTTTAGTCTGGAATCACAGCTCTGTCTATCATTAAGGTGATTCCAGACTATCATAAAGCTGTGATTCAGACACTATCCTAGAGCTGTGAATCTAGACTGTGCTTAGTCTGGAATCACAGCTGTCTTATCATTAAGCTGTGATTCCAGACTATCATAAAGCTGTGATTCCAGACTATCCTAGAGCTGTGAATCTAGACTGTACTTAGTCTGGAATCACAGCTCTGTCTATCTTAAGCTGTGATTCCAGTTCTGGAATCACAGCTGTGATTCCAGACTATCATAAAGCTGTGATTCCAGACTATCATAAAGCTGTGATTCCAGACTATCCTAGAGCTGTGCATCTAGACTGTACTTAGTCTGGAATCACAGCTCTGTCTATCATTAAGCTGTGATTCCAGACTATCTAGGTTGATTCTGTGATTCTAGATCTGTGAATCTAGACTGATAGTCTGGAATCACAGCTCTGTCTAATGCTGTGATTCCAGACTATCATAAAGCTGTGATTCCAGACTATCCTAGAGCTGTGCATCTAGACTGCTTAGTCTGGAATCACAGCTCTGTCTATCATTCTGTGATTCCAGACTATCATAAAGCTGTGATTCCAGACTATCATAGAGCTGTGATTCCAGTCTGGAATCTATCATTAAGCTGTGATTCCAGACTATCATAAAGCTGTGATTCCAGACTATCCTAGAGCTGTAATAAAGTCTGGAATCACAGCTCTTATCATTAAGCTGTGATTCCAGACTATCATAAAGCTGTGATTCCAGACTATCATAGCTGTGATCCAGACTGTTTTAGTCTGGAATCACAGCTCTGTCTATCATTGCTGTGATTCCAGACTATCATAAAGCTGTGATTCCAGACTATCCTAGAGCTGTGAATCTAGACTATCCTAGAGCTGTGCATCTAGACTGTAAGGAATCACAGCTCTGTCTATCATTAAGCTGTGATTCCAGACTATAATAAAGCTGTGATTCAGACTATCATAAAGACTATCCTAGAGCTGTGAATCTAGATGACTAGTCTGGAATCACAGCTCTGTATCATTAAGCTGTGATTCCAGACTATAATAAAGCTGTGATTAGACCATATCATTAAGCTGTGATTCCAGACTATCATAAAGATCTAGACTGTGTGAATCTAGACTGATACTTAGTCTGGAATCACAGCTCTGTCTATCATTAAGCTGTGATTCAGACTATCATAAAGCTGTGATTCCAGACTATCCTAGAGCTGTGCATCTATGATAGTCTGAATCACAGCTCTGTCTAAGCTGTGATTCCAGACTATAATAAAGACTGTACTTAATCTGGAATCACAGAGTCATTAAGCTGTGATTCCAGACTATAATAAAGCTGTGATTCCAGACTATCCTAGAGCTGTGCATCTGGAGCTGTAGTCTGGAATCACAACTCTGTCTATCATTAAGCTGTGATTCCAGACTATCTAAAGCTGTGATTCCAGACTAACCTAGAGCTGTGAATCATCTGTATTAGTCTGGAATCACAGCTTTGTCTATCATTAAGCTGTGATTCCAGACTATCATAAACTGCTGTGATTCCAGACTAACCTAGAGCTGTGCATCTAGACTGTACTTAGTCTGGAATCACAGCTCTGTCTATCATTAAGCTGTGATTCCAGACTATCATAAAGCTGTGATTCCAGACTTTCATAAAGCTGTGATTCCAGACTATCATAAAGCTGTGATTCCAGACTATCATAAAGCTGTGATTCCAGACTATCATAAAGCTGTGATTCCAGACTATCCTAGAGCTGTGCATCTAGACTGTACTTAGTCTGGAATCACAGCTCTGTCTATCATTAAGCTGTGATTCCAGACTATAATAAAGCTGTGATTCCAGACTATCCTAGGAGCTGTGCATCTAGACTAGTCTGGAATCACAGCTTTCTATGAGTGGATTCCAGACTATCATAAAGCTGTGATTCCAGACTATCCTAGAGCTGTGAATCTAGACTAAGTCTGGAATCACAGCTTTATGATAGTCTGGAATCACAGCTTAATGATAGACTAGAGCTGTGATTCCAGACTGGGAATCACAAATTGCTGTGATTCCAGACTATCATAAAGCTGTGATTCCAGACTATCCTAGAGCTGTGCATCTGGAGCTGTACTTAGTCTGGAATCACAGCTCTTCTATCATTAAGCTGTGATTCCAGACTATCATAAAGCTGTGATTCCAGACTATCCTAGAGCTGTGCATCTCCAGACTATCCCTAGAGCTGATTCACAGCTGTAGGTTTTAGTCTGGAATCACATCTGGATCATTAGTCTGGAATCACAGACTATCGATTAGCTGTGATTCCAGACTATCATAAGCTGATTCCAGACTATCCTAGAGCTGTGAATCTAGACTGTACTTAGTCTGGAATCACAGCTCTGTCTATCATTAAGCTGTGATTCCAGACTATCATAAAGCTGTGATTCCAGACTATCCTAGAGCTGTGCATCTAGACTGTACTGAGTCTGGAATCACAGCTCTATCATTAAGCTGTGATTCCAGAGAGCTGTGATTCCAGATTAGACTGTACAGTCTGGAATCACAGCTTTATTATAGTCTGGAATCACAGCTTAATGATAGACAGAGCTGTGAT